>NW_026561821.1:0-38031 GCF_028858705.1 Grus americana | reverse complement strand
GATGGGGAGCTTCCCCCCCACCATTGCCTGCCCCGCTGGCGGTGACTCGACCCTGGGGGTGCATGGTGCCCTTCGAGACTCGCCGGCCCTGATCTGGGGCTCAGCGGGGCTTTAGCACCTCTTGGTGCCATTTTCCCGGTGCCACCCTGTGCTCCCTCCCCTCCCACACAGGCACGGAGCCGTTCTGGAGAAACAGCTTTTAATTGACAAAACACAAGAGAAAAGGTCCCATCAAAGCTACTCTACCCCCCCCCTCCCCCCCCCCCAAATACACCACCCCCTCCTCCCCCATCCCCCACTCCCCCCACCTCCCTCCTCATCCCTGCTCGGGCTCTACTTCCCCCCCTGCCACCCCCGTGCTGCCTGCCAGAGCCCTGCCTTGCTGGCCGCTTTGGCAAGGCGCTCTGCCCCCGCTTCTTGCCCCGCTTCTCGCAGACGGCAGCCTGGGACGGTGGCAGGCCATCCCCGCAGCCCCCCACGACTCCTGGGGCTCCATCCCCATGGTGTAGAACTCTTCCATGCTCAGGATGGCGTCGGTGATCTCGGGGACGCTGTTCGGGGGTGAGCAGCTCCTCGGGCAGGGAGAGCGAGGCAAAGTGGCAGTGGGGGGTGGCTGTGCCGGTGCCACCAAGCTCCCCCAGGCCCAGGGCTGCTGCTGAAAGCATCCTGGCTGACCCCCACCGTGTCCAGGGAGCAACCAAAGAGCCTTAGGGCCTCTTCGAGTGGCACCTCCTCGGACACGGTGAGGTCATCTGCCAGGTCCCCAAGGGCTTGGTTGTTGGGTGCAGCAGAAGGGCAGGAGGGGTCGTAGCTGCCCAGGGGGATGTTGCTGCCCAGCTGTGCCTCCGCAGTGGTGGCCGTGCCGTCGATAGTGAGCTGGGCAGGCTGCTCCTCGACGTGCTGGTAGGTGGCGCTGGCTGTTGGTAACACAGGGGAGGCAAGGGCCACCATGTTCTCTTCTGCGCCTGTGCCACCATGGTCCCCATGCATAGGGCTGCTGCCGGCATCCTCCTGGGTGGCCTCCACCCCGTCCAGGGAGCAACCCAAGAGGCTTAGGGCCTCTTTGAGAAGCTCCTCATCGACACGCAAGGTCTCCTGCCAGTCCTCCAGGCCTGGCTGGGGGAGTCATGGCTGCCCGGGGGATGTTGGTGTCCGGGTGTGCCCCCACAGGAGGTGCCGTGCCGCAGGTGTTGGTCTGGCAGGCTGCCCCTCGATGTGCTGGCAGCCAGGGTTGGACGTCGGCAACAGCAGGGGGGCTGGGGCCACCCTCTTCCCTCTGCACGGTGCCACAGGAGTCCCCAGGCATGGGGCTGCTGCCAGGAACATCCTGACTGGTCCCCACCGCATCCAAGGAGCGACCAAAGAGCCTGAGGGCCTCTTGGAGAAGCTCCTCCTCAGAGACTTCCAAGTCTCCATCCGGGTCCCCAGGGGCTTGGTGGTGGGGGCCAGCAGTGGGGCTGCGGGGGGTGTCACGGCCCGGGGGATGTTGGTGCCCGGGTGCCCGCGCAGGGGTGGCCGTGCCAGAGCTGTTGACGTGGGCAGGCTGTGCCTGGATGTGCCGGTAGCCAGGGATGGACGTCGGCAGTGCTGGGGGGGCTGGGGCCTCCGCTCTCCCCTGATAGTTTTGGGTGTGAGGTGTGTCGGCTGTCCCTGCGGGGTCAGAGGGGCTGCCCAGGCTGGAGGGTCCTGCAGCCCCTGGGCCCCCCCACAGGGCAGCAGCCGGCAGAGAAGCGGTGCCATGGCTGAGCGTGGAGCTGGCCGGGGCAGGCAGGTTGGTGACCGTCCACTCGATGTGGAAGACCCGGGGGTCGAAGAAGCAGCCGCATGGAGCCCTCTGCAGACCTGTGTGGGTGAGAGGAGCCGTGCTGGGCCAGGGGTTTGGGCCCTCCAAGGACAGCCACCGAGCTGGCCCCGATGGCCGCCATCCCCCAGCTCTGTGCTGGGCACGTGGGCAGCTTGTGGCCAGGGTGCTCCGCGCGGGGTGAGCTGCTGTGCTGGTGGGACAGGGTTGCAAAGCAGGGAGGAGACTGGCTTCTAGGAGGTGAAGCGGGAGAGATGGCCCCAAGCATTGGGGAAATTCTCTGGGACTTGGATTTCCTGGGCCCGCATCAGCCAGGCGAGAGCAGGGACGCTTGCCTGGGCTTGCTGAAGCCCTGTGCCAAAAGTGCCCTGGGACAGGGCTGATGGGGATGCTGGGCGTGCGCGGGGGCCGGGGATGGCGAAGGCGGCGGGGTGGCAGAGCAGCCAGGGGTGCCGTACCTGGTGGTGGTAGTGCCTGGGGGCCCTGGGGTGCCACGTGCAGTGAGGGTGGCCAGGCTGCGGGGAAGGGCTGCTGCTGGCGGGGCAGTGGGCACAGGTTGGCTGCGCCTGGAAGAGAGACAGGAGCGATGGCCGATGGTCACCTCCGCTCTTGCCCCCAAGAGTGTCCCTGGGGTGCAGGGGTCAGGGTGGGTCTGTACCTTGGAGGTAGAAGGTTTGGGAAGGGCAAAAGTCTGGAGGAGTCGGGGTGCCGGGGGGTCCCGGGGGCCGCGTGGTGGGAGCTGCAGTGGTGGCGGCGCCATGTTGCGTTCTGGCTGTTGGCTGCTAAGGACTCTCTGGCGTCTCCCAGGAGGGAATGTGGGGTGTCCGCGTGTTCCCCCCGCCCCAACAGCCTCCCCAGCCCCTCCTGCCTGGGGAGGGAAAGGGTTCAGGGGGGCCTTGCTGCGTTCCCAGAGCTGGCATGTCCTTGGGATTGGTGGGACTTGGTGGGACGAGTGCCACGCCTGGAGTGCTGGCATGGAGGCTGCAGGCTGTTCAGGAGGGGTAGGCAGGGCAGGCGAGGTGGAGGGTCGCACTCTGTGGAAGGGAGAGGTTGGATGGTAGAGCCCTTCCAGTCAGCAAGGATGTGGTGGAGAGCCTCTGGGTGAGGCTGAGGGGCATGGAAAACAAAGCAGCTGTTGCAGCGGGTGTCTGCTACCGATGGCCCAGCCGGGATGCCCGCACTGCGGAGTTATTTGATAGGCCCTGAGGAGAAATCTCTGGACGAGCAGCCCTTGTCTTGATGGCAGATTTCCCAGACACCACCTGGGAATACCATACTGCTGTGACGAGCAGGTCTTGGAAATTCCTGAAGTTAGTGGGCTGGAACTTCTTTTGTCCCAAGTACTCAGGGAGCCTACTCGGAAAGATGGAGCCTTCCTAGACTTGCTAGTTGTGAATGGGGAAGGGCTCGTTGGTGACGGGATGGCCTTGGCCAGAGTGATCCTGAAATGGTTGAGTTTAAAAGGGTCAGTGTCATGAGAAAATAGGCCGGCAGAGTTGCTACCCTGGAGTTCAAGAGCGCAAAGGTTATGCCCTTCAGGGAGGTACATAGCAGAGTGCCCTGGGAATATCGGTTGGGAGCCGAGGAAGGGCGTGATTGTCTTGAGGCTTTGAAGGGCCTTGCAGCGAGCCCTGTCCCCGCTGGAAGGGATGCTGGTGGTGTTCAAGACAAAGGCGTTGCAGCCCTTGTCATCTTGTGTGTCCGTCCGTGTGCCCGCCAGCCCGCAAGGTGTGTCCTGCAGGGACGCGTCCTGTCCTGGCTCCCCCGCCAAAGGGCTGCTTCCCCTGGGGAAGGGGATGGGGGAGCTTCCCCCCCACCATTGCCTGCCCCGCCAGCGGTGACTCGACCCTGGGGGTGGCATGGTGCCCTTCGAGACTCGCCGGCCCTGATCTGGGGCTCAGCGGGGCTTTTGCACCTCTTGGGTGCCATTTTCCCGGTGCCCCCTGTGCTCCCTCCCCCTCCCACACAGGCACGGAGCCGTTCTGGAGAAACAGCTTTTAATTGACAAAACACAAGAGAAAAGGTCCCATCAAAGCTACTCTACCCCCCCTCCCCCCCCCCCAAATACACCACCCCTCCTCCCCCATCCCCCACTCCCCCCACCTCCTCCTCATCCCTGCTCGGGCTCTACTTCCCCCCCTGCCACCCCCGTGCTGCCTGCCAGAGCCCTGCGCTTGCTGGCCGGCTTTGGCAAGGCGCTCTGCCCCCGCTTCTTGCCCCGCTTCTCGCAGACGGCAGCCTGGGACGGTGGCAGGGCCATCCCCGCAGCCCCCCACGACTCCTGGGGCTCCATCCCCATGGTGTAGAACTCTTCCATGCTCAGGATGGCGTCGGTGATCTCGGGGACGCTGTAGTCGGGGGTGAGCAGCTCCTCGGGCAGGGAGAGCGAGGCAAAGTGGCAGTGGGGGGTGGCTGTGCCGGTGCCACCAAGCTCCCCAGGCCCAGGGCTGCTGCTGAAAGCATCCTGGCTGACCCCCACCGTGTCCAGGGAGCAACCAAAGAGCCTTAGGGCCTCTTCGAGTGGCACCTCCTCGGACACGGTGAGGTCATCTGCCAGGTCCCCAAGGGCTTGGTTGTTGGGTGCAGCAGAAGGGCAGGAGGGGTCGTAGCTGCCCAGGGGGATGTTGCTGCCCAGCTGTGCCTCCGCAGTGGTGGCCGTGCCGTCGATAGTGAGCTGGGCAGGCTGCTCCTCGACGTGCTGGTAGGTGGCGCTGGATGTTGGTAACACAGGGGAGGCAAGGGCCACCATGTTCTCTTCTGCGCCTGTGCCACCATGGTCCCCATGCATAGGGCTGCTGCCGGCATCCTCCTGGGTGGCCTCCACCCCGTCCAGGGAGCAACCCAAGAGGCTTAGGGCCTCTTTGAGAAGCTCCTCATCGGACACGTCAAGGTCTCCTGCCAGGTCCTCCAGGGCCTGGCTGGGGGAGTCATGGCTGCCCGGGGGGATGTTGGTGTCCGGGTGTGCCCCCACAGGAGGTGCCGTGCCGCAGGTGTTGGTCTGGGCAGGCTGCCCCTCGATGTGCTGGCAGCCAGGGTTGGACGTCGGCAACGCAGGGGGGCTGGGGCCACCACTCTTCCCTCTGCACGGGTGCCACAGGAGTCCCCAGGCATGGGGCTGCTGCCAGGAACATCCTGACTGGTCCCCACCGCATCCAAGGAGCGACCAAAGAGCCTGAGGGCCTCTTGGAGAAGCTCCTCCTCAGAGACTTCCAAGTCTCCATCCGGGTCCCCAGGGGCTTGGTGGTGGGGGCCAGCAGTGGGGCTGCGGGGGGTGTCACGGCCCGGGGGGATGTTGGTGCCCGGGTGTGCCCGCGCAGGGGTGGCCGTGCCAGAGCTGTTGACGTGGGCAGGCTGTGCCTGGATGTGCCGGTAGCCAGGGATGGACGTCGGCAGTGCTGGGGGGGCTGGGGCCTCCGCTCTCCCCTGATAGTTTTGGGGTGTGAGGTGTGTCGGCTGTCCCTGCGGGGTCAGAGGGGCTGCCCAGGCTGGGAGGGTCCTGCAGCCCCTGGGGCCCCCCCACAGGGCAGCAGCCGGCAGAGAAGCGGTGCCATGGCTGAGCGTGGAGCTGGCCGGGGCAGGCAGGTTGGTGACCGTCCACTCGATGTGGAAGACCCGGGGGTCGAAGAAGCAGCCGCATGGAGCCCTCTGCAGACCTGTGTGGGTGAGAGGGAGCCGTGCTGGGCCAGGGGGTTGGGGCCCTCCAAGGACAGCCACCGAGCTGGCCCCGATGGCCGCCATCCCCCAGCTCTGTGCTGGGCACGTGGGCAGCTTGTGGCCGGGGTGCTCCGCGCGGGGTGAGCTGCTGTGCTGGTGGGACAGGGTTGCAAAGCAGGGAGGAGACTGGCTTCTAGGAGGTGAAGCGGGAGAGATGGCCCCAAGCATTGGGGAAATTCTCTGGGACTTGGATTTCCTGGGCCCGCATCAGCCAGGCGAGAGCAGGGACGCTTGCCTGGGCTTGCTGAAGCCCTGTGCCAAAAGTGCCCTGGGGACAGGGCTGATGGGGATGCTGGGCGTGCGCGGGGGCCGGGGATGGCGAAGGCGGCGGGGTGGCAGAGCAGCCAGGGGTGCCGTACCTGGTGGTGGTAGTGCCTGGGGGCCCTGGGGTGCCACGTGCAGTGAGGGTGGCCAGGCTGCGGGGAAGGGCTGCTGCTGGCGGGGCAGTGGGCACAGGTTGGCTGCGCCTGGAAGAGAGACAGGAGCGATGGCCGATGGTCACCTCCGCTCTTGCCCCCAAGAGTGTCCCTGGGGTGCAGGGGTCAGGGTGGGTCTGTACCTTGGAGGTAGAAGGTTTGGGGAAGGGCAAAAGTCTGGAGGAGTCGGGGTGCCGGGGGGTCCCGGGGGCCGCGTGGTGGGAGCTGCAGTGGTGGCGGCGCCATGTTGCGTTCTGGCTGTTGGCTGCTAAGGACTCTCTGGCGTCTCCCAGGAGGGAATGTGGGGTGTCCGCGTGTTCCGCCCCGCCCCAACAGCCTCCCCAGCCCCTCCTGCCTGGGGAGGGAAAGGGTTCAGGGGGGCCTTGCTGCGTTCCCAGAGCTGGCATGTCCTTGGGATTGGTGGGACTTGGTGGGACGAGTGCCACGCCTGGAGTGCTGGCATGGAGGCTGCAGGCTGTTCAGGAGGGGTAGGCAGGGCAGGCGAGGTGGAGGGGTCGCACTCTGTGGAAGGGAGAGGTTGGATGGTAGAGCCCTTCCAGTCAGCAAGGATGTGGTGGAGAGCCTCTGGGTGAGGCTGAGGGGCATGGAAAACAAAGCAGCTGTTGCAGCGGGTGTCTGCTACCGATGGCCCAGCCGGGATGCCCGCACTGCGGAGTTATTTGATAGGCCCTGAGGAGAAATCTCTGGACGAGCAGCCCTTGTCTTGATGGCAGATTTCCCAGACACCACCTGGGAATACCATACTGCTGTGACGAGCAGGTCTTGGCAATTCCTGAAGTTAGTGGGCTGGAACTTCTTTTGTCCCAAGTACTCAGGGAGCCTACTCGGAAAGATGGAGCCTTCCTAGACTTGCTAGTTGTGAATGGGGAAGGGCTCGTTGGTGACGGGATGGCCTTGGCCAGAGTGATCCTGAAATGGTTGAGTTTAAAAGGGTCAGTGTCATGAGAAAATAGGCCGGCAGAGTTGCTACCCTGGAGTTCAAGAGCGCAAAGGTTATGCCCTTCAGGGAGGTACATAGCAGAGTGCCCTGGGAATATCGGTTGGGAGCCGAGGAAGGGCGTGATTGTCTTGAGGCTTTGAAGGGCCTTGCAGCGAGCCCTGTCCCCGCTGGAAGGGATGCTGGTGGTGTTCAAGACAAAGGCGTTGCAGCCCTTGTCATCTTGTGTGTCCGTCCGTGTGCCCGCCAGCCCGCAAGGTGTGTCCTGCAGGGACGCGTCCTGTCCTGGCTCCCCCGCCAAAGGGCTGCTTCCCCTGGGGAAGGGGATGGGGGAGCTTCCCCCCCACCATTGCCTGCCCCACCAGCGGTGACTCGACCCTGGGGGTGGCATGGTGCCCTTCGAGACTCGCCGGCCCTGATCTGGGGCTCAGCGGGGCTTTTGCACCTCTTGGGTGCCATTTTCCCGGTGCCCCCTGTGCTCCCTCCCCCTCCCACACAGGCACGGAGCCGTTCTGGAGAAACAGCTTTTAATTGACAAAACACAAGAGAAAAGGTCCCATCAAAGCTACTCTACCCCCCCTCCCCCCCCCCAAATACACCACCCCTCCTCCCCCATCCCCCACTCCCCCCACCTCCTCCTCATCCCTGCTCGGGCTCTACTTCCCCCCCTGCCACCCCCGTGCTGCCTGCCAGAGCCCTGCGCTTGCTGGCCGGCTTTGGCAAGGCGCTCTGCCCCCGCTTCTTGCCCCGCTTCTCGCAGACGGCAGCCTGGGACGGTGGCAGGGCCATCCCCGCAGCCCCCCACGACTCCTGGGGCTCCATCCCCATGGTGTAGAACTCTTCCATGCTCAGGATGGCGTCGGTGATCTCGGGGACGCTGTAGTCGGGGGTGAGCAGCTCCTCGGGCAGGGAGAGCGAGGCAAAGTGGCAGTGGGGGGTGGCTGTGCCGGTGCCACCAAGCTCCCCAGGCCCAGGGCTGCTGCTGAAAGCATCCTGGCTGACCCCCACCGTGTCCAGGGAGCAACCAAAGAGCCTTAGGGCCTCTTCGAGTGGCACCTCCTCGGACACGGTGAGGTCATCTGCCAGGTCCCCAAGGGCTTGGTTGTTGGGTGCAGCAGAAGGGCAGGAGGGGTCGTAGCTGCCCAGGGGGATGTTGCTGCCCAGCTGTGCCTCCGCAGTGGTGGCCGTGCCGTCGATAGTGAGCTGGGCAGGCTGCTCCTCGACGTGCTGGTAGGTGGCGCTGGATGTTGGTAACACAGGGGAGGCAAGGGCCACCATGTTCTCTTCTGCGCCTGTGCCACCATGGTCCCCATGCATAGGGCTGCTGCCGGCATCCTCCTGGGTGGCCTCCACCCCGTCCAGGGAGCAACCCAAGAGGCTTAGGGCCTCTTTGAGAAGCTCCTCATCGGACACGTCAAGGTCTCCTGCCAGGTCCTCCAGGGCCTGGCTGGGGGAGTCATGGCTGCCCGGGGGGATGTTGGTGTCCGGGTGTGCCCCCACAGGAGGTGCCGTGCCGCAGGTGTTGGTCTGGGCAGGCTGCCCCTCGATGTGCTGGCAGCCAGGGTTGGACGTCGGCAACAGCAGGGGGGCTGGGGCCACCACTCTTCCCTCTGCACGGGTGCCACAGGAGTCCCCAGGCATGGGGCTGCTGCCAGGAACATCCTGACTGGTCCCCACCGCATCCAAGGAGCGACCAAAGAGCCTGAGGGCCTCTTGGAGAAGCTCCTCCTCAGAGACTTCCAAGTCTCCATCCGGGTCCCCAGGGGCTTGGTGGTGGGGGCCAGCAGTGGGGCTGCGGGGGGTGTCACGGCCCGGGGGGATGTTGGTGCCCGGGTGTGCCCGCGCAGGGGTGGCCGTGCCAGAGCTGTTGACGTGGGCAGGCTGTGCCTGGATGTGCCGGTAGCCAGGGATGGACGTCGGCAGTGCTGGGGGGGCTGGGGCCTCCGCTCTCCCCTGATAGTTTTGGGGTGTGAGGTGTGTCGGCTGTCCCTGCGGGGTCAGAGGGGCTGCCCAGGCTGGGAGGGTCCTGCAGCCCCTGGGGCCCCCCCACAGGGCAGCAGCCGGCAGAGAAGCGGTGCCATGGCTGAGCGTGGAGCTGGCCGGGGCAGGCAGGTTGGTGACCGTCCACTCGATGTGGAAGACCCGGGGGTCGAAGAAGCAGCCGCATGGAGCCCTCTGCAGACCTGTGTGGGTGAGAGGGAGCCGTGCTGGGCCAGGGGGTTGGGGCCCTCCAAGGACAGCCACCGAGCTGGCCCCGATGGCCGCCATCCCCCAGCTCTGTGCTGGGCACGTGGGAGCTTGTGGCCGGGGTGCTCCGCGCGGGGTGAGCTGCTGTGCTGGTGGGACAGGCTTGCAAAGCAGGGAGGAGACTGGCTTCTAGGAGGTGAAGCGGGAGAGATGGCCCCAAGCATTGGGGAAATTCTCTGGGACTTGGATTTCCTGGGCCCGCATCAGCCAGGCGAGAGCAGGGACGCTTGCCTGGGCTTGCTGAAGCCCTGTGCCAAAAGTGCCCTGGGGACAGGGCTGATGGGGATGCTGGGCGTGCGCGGGGGCCGGGGATGGCGAAGGCGGCGGGGTGGCAGAGCAGCCAGGGGTGCCGTACCTGGTGGTGGTAGTGCCTGGGGGCCCTGGGGTGCCACGTGCAGTGAGGGTGGCCAGGCTGCGGGGAAGGGCTGCTGCTGGCGGGGCAGTGGGCACAGGTTGGCTGCGCCTGGAAGAGAGACAGGAGCGATGGCCGATGGTCACCTCCGCTCTTGCCCCCAAGAGTGTCCCTGGGGTGCAGGGGTCAGGGTGGGTCTGTACCTTGGAGGTAGAAGGTTTGGGGAAGGGCAAAAGTCTGGAGGAGTCGGGGTGCCGGGGGGTCCCGGGGGCCGCGTGGTGGGAGCTGCAGTGGTGGCGGCGCCATGTTGCGTTCTGGCTGTTGGCTGCTAAGGACTCTCTGGCGTCTCCCAGGAGGGAATGTGGGGTGTCCGCGTGTTCCGCCCCGCCCCAACAGCCTCCCCAGCCCCTCCTGCCTGGGGAGGGAAAGGGTTCAGGGGGGGCCTTGCTGCGTTCCCAGAGCTGGCATGTCCTTGGGATTGGTGGGACTTGGTGGGACGAGTGCCACGCCTGGAGTGCTGGCATGGAGGCTGCAGGCTGTTCAGGAGGGGTAGGCAGGGCAGGCGAGGTGGAGGGGTCGCACTCTGTGGAAGGGAGAGGTTGGATGGTAGAGCCCTTCCAGTCAGCAAGGATGTGGTGGAGAGCCTCTGGGTGAGGCTGAGGGGCATGGAAAACAAAGCAGCTGTTGCAGCGGGTGTCTGCTACCGATGGCCCAGCCGGGATGCCCGCACTGCGGAGTTATTTGATAGGCCCTGAGGAGAAATCTCTGGACGAGCAGCCCTTGTCTTGATGGCAGATTTCCCAGACACCACCTGGGAATACCATACTGCTGTGACGAGCAGGTCTTGGCAATTCCTGAAGTTAGTGGGCTGGAACTTCTTTTGTCCCAAGTACTCAGGGAGCCTACTCGGAAAGATGGAGCCTTCCTAGACTTGCTAGTTGTGAATGGGGAAGGGCTCGTTGGTGACGGGATGGCCTTGGCCAGAGTGATCCTGAAATGGTTGAGTTTAAAAGGGTCAGTGTCATGAGAAAATAGGCCGGCAGAGTTGCTACCCTGGAGTTCAAGAGCGCAAAGGTTATGCCCTTCAGGGAGGTACATAGCAGAGTGCCCTGGGAATATCGGTTGGGAGCCGAGGAAGGGCGTGATTGTCTTGAGGCTTTGAAGGGCCTTGCAGCGAGCCCTGTCCCCGCTGGAAGGGATGCTGGTGGTGTTCAAGACAAAGGCGTTGCAGCCCTTGTCATCTTGTGTGTCCGTCCGTGTGCCCGCCAGCCCGCAAGGTGTGTCCTGCAGGGACGCGTCCTGTCCTGGCTCCCCCGCCAAAGGGCTGCTTCCCCTGGGGAAGGGGATGGGGGAGCTTCCCCCCCACCATTGCCTGCCCCACCAGCGGTGACTCGACCCTGGGGGTGGCATGGTGCCCTTCGAGACTCGCCGGCCCTGATCTGGGGCTCAGCGGGGCTTTTGCACCTCTTGGGTGCCATTTTCCCGGTGCCCCCTGTGCTCCCTCCCCCTCCCACACAGGCACGGAGCCGTTCTGGAGAAACAGCTTTTAATTGACAAAACACAAGAGAAAAGGTCCCATCAAAGCTACTCTACCCCCCCTCCCCCCCCCCCAAATACACCACCCCTCCTCCCCCATCCCCCACTCCCCCCACCTCCTCCTCATCCCTGCTCGGGCTCTACTTCCCCCCCTGCCACCCCCGTGCTGCCTGCCAGAGCCCTGCGCTTGCTGGCCGGCTTTGGCAAGGCGCTCTGCCCCCGCTTCTTGCCCCGCTTCTCGCAGACGGCAGCCTGGGACGGTGGCAGGGCCATCCCCGCAGCCCCCCACGACTCCTGGGGCTCCATCCCCATGGTGTAGAACTCTTCCATGCTCAGGATGGCGTCGGTGATCTCGGGGACGCTGTAGTCGGGGGTGAGCAGCTCCTCGGGCAGGGAGAGCGAGGCAAAGTGGCAGTGGGGGGTGGCTGTGCCGGTGCCACCAAGCTCCCCAGGCCCAGGGCTGCTGCTGAAAGCATCCTGGCTGACCCCCACCGTGTCCAGGGAGCAACCAAAGAGCCTTAGGGCCTCTTCGAGTGGCACCTCCTCGGACACGGTGAGGTCATCTGCCAGGTCCCCAAGGGCTTGGTTGTTGGGTGCAGCAGAAGGGCAGGAGGGGTCGTAGCTGCCCAGGGGGATGTTGCTGCCCAGCTGTGCCTCCGCAGTGGTGGCCGTGCCGTCGATAGTGAGCTGGGCAGGCTGCTCCTCGACGTGCTGGTAGGTGGCGCTGGATGTTGGTAACACAGGGGAGGCAAGGGCCACCATGTTCTCTTCTGCGCCTGTGCCACCATGGTCCCCATGCATAGGGCTGCTGCCGGCATCCTCCTGGGTGGCCTCCACCCCGTCCAGGGAGCAACCCAAGAGGCTTAGGGCCTCTTTGAGAAGCTCCTCATCGGACACGTCAAGGTCTCCTGCCAGGTCCTCCAGGGCCTGGCTGGGGGAGTCATGGCTGCCCGGGGGGATGTTGGTGTCCGGGTGTGCCCCCACAGGAGGTGCCGTGCCGCAGGTGTTGGTCTGGGCAGGCTGCCCCTCGATGTGCTGGCAGCCAGGGTTGGACGTCGGCAACGCCAGGGGGGCTGGGGCCACCACTCTTCCCTCTGCACGGGTGCCACAGGAGTCCCCAGGCATGGGGCTGCTGCCAGGAACATCCTGACTGGTCCCCACCGCATCCAAGGAGCGACCAAAGAGCCTGAGGGCCTCTTGGAGAAGCTCCTCCTCAGAGACTTCCAAGTCTCCATCCGGGTCCCCAGGGGCTTGGTGGTGGGGGCCAGCAGTGGGGCTGCGGGGGGTGTCACGGCCCGGGGGGATGTTGGTGCCCGGGTGTGCCCGCGCAGGGGTGGCCGTGCCAGAGCTGTTGACGTGGGCAGGCTGTGCCTGGATGTGCCGGTAGCCAGGGATGGACGTCGGCAGTGCTGGGGGGGCTGGGGCCTCCGCTCTCCCCTGATAGTTTTGGGGTGTGAGGTGTGTCGGCTGTCCCTGCGGGGTCAGAGGGGCTGCCCAGGCTGGGAGGGTCCTGCAGCCCCTGGGGCCCCCCCACAGGGCAGCAGCCGGCAGAGAAGCGGTGCCATGGCTGAGCGTGGAGCTGGCCGGGGCAGGCAGGTTGGTGACCGTCCACTCGATGTGGAAGACCCGGGGGTCGAAGAAGCAGCCGCATGGAGCCCTCTGCAGACCTGTGTGGGTGAGAGGGAGCCGTGCTGGGCCAGGGGGTTGGGGCCCTCCAAGGACAGCCACCGAGCTGGCCCCGATGGCCGCCATCCCCCAGCTCTGTGCTGGGCACGTGGGGAGCTTGTGGCCGGGGTGCTCCGCGCGGGGTGAGCTGCTGTGCTGGTGGGACAGGCTTGCAAAGCAGGGAGGAGACTGGCTTCTAGGAGGTGAAGCGGGAGAGATGGCCCCAAGCATTGGGGAAATTCTCTGGGACTTGGATTTCCTGGGCCCGCATCAGCCAGGCGAGAGCAGGGACGCTTGCCTGGGCTTGCTGAAGCCCTGTGCCAAAAGTGCCCTGGGGACAGGGCTGATGGGGATGCTGGGCGTGCGCGGGGGCCGGGGATGGCGAAGGCGGCGGGGTGGCAGAGCAGCCAGGGGTGCCGTACCTGGTGGTGGTAGTGCCTGGGGGCCCTGGGGTGCCACGTGCAGTGAGGGTGGCCAGGCTGCGGGGAAGGGCTGCTGCTGGCGGGGCAGTGGGCACAGGTTGGCTGCGCCTGGAAGAGAGACAGGAGCGATGGCCGATGGTCACCTCCGCTCTTGCCCCCAAGAGTGTCCCTGGGGTGCAGGGGTCAGGGTGGGTCTGTACCTTGGAGGTAGAAGGTTTGGGGAAGGGCAAAAGTCTGGAGGAGTCGGGGTGCCGGGGGGTCCCGGGGGCCGCGTGGTGGGAGCTGCAGTGGTGGCGGCGCCATGTTGCGTTCTGGCTGTTGGCTGCTAAGGACTCTCTGGCGTCTCCCAGGAGGGAATGTGGGGTGTCCGCGTGTTCCGCCCCGCCCCAACAGCCTCCCCAGCCCCTCCTGCCTGGGGAGGGAAAGGGTTCAGGGGGGGCCTTGCTGCGTTCCCAGAGCTGGCATGTCCTTGGGATTGGTGGGACTTGGTGGGACGAGTGCCACGCCTGGAGTGCTGGCATGGAGGCTGCAGGCTGTTCAGGAGGGGTAGGCAGGGCAGGCGAGGTGGAGGGGTCGCACTCTGTGGAAGGGAGAGGTTGGATGGTAGAGCCCTTCCAGTCAGCAAGGATGTGGTGGAGAGCCTCTGGGTGAGGCTGAGGGGCATGGAAAACAAAGCAGCTGTTGCAGCGGGTGTCTGCTACCGATGGCCCAGCCGGGATGCCCGCACTGCGGAGTTATTTGATAGGCCCTGAGGAGAAATCTCTGGACGAGCAGCCCTTGTCTTGATGGCAGATTTCCCAGACACCACCTGGGAATACCATACTGCTGTGACGAGCAGGTCTTGGCAATTCCTGAAGTTAGTGGGCTGGAACTTCTTTTGTCCCAAGTACTCAGGGAGCCTACTCGGAAAGATGGAGCCTTCCTAGACTTGCTAGTTGTGAATGGGGAAGGGCTCGTTGGTGACGGGATGGCCTTGGCCAGAGTGATCCTGAAATGGTTGAGTTTAAAAGGGTCAGTGTCATGAGAAAATAGGCCGGCAGAGTTGCTACCCTGGAGTTCAAGAGCGCAAAGGTTATGCCCTTCAGGGAGGTACATAGCAGAGTGCCCTGGGAATATCGGTTGGGAGCCGAGGAAGGGCGTGATTGTCTTGAGGCTTTGAAGGGCCTTGCAGCGAGCCCTGTCCCCGCTGGAAGGGATGCTGGTGGTGTTCAAGACAAAGGCGTTGCAGCCCTTGTCATCTTGTGTGTCCGTCCGTGTGCCCGCCAGCCCGCAAGGTGTGTCCTGCAGGGACGCGTCCTGTCCTGGCTCCCCCGCCAAAGGGCTGCTTCCCCTGGGGAAGGGGATGGGGGAGCTTCCCCCCCACCATTGCCTGCCCCACCAGCGGTGACTCGACCCTGGGGGTGGCATGGTGCCCTTCGAGACTCGCCGGCCCTGATCTGGGGCTCAGCGGGGCTTTTGCACCTCTTGGGTGCCATTTTCCCGGTGCCCCCTGTGCTCCCTCCCCCTCCCACACAGGCACGGAGCCGTTCTGGAGAAACAGCTTTTAATTGACAAAACACAAGAGAAAAGGTCCCATCAAAGCTACTCTACCCCCCCTCCCCCCCCCCCAAATACACCACCCCTCCTCCCCCATCCCCCACTCCCCCCACCTCCTCCTCATCCCTGCTCGGGCTCTACTTCCCCCCCTGCCACCCCCGTGCTGCCTGCCAGAGCCCTGCGCTTGCTGGCCGGCTTTGGCAAGGCGCTCTGCCCCCGCTTCTTGCCCCGCTTCTCGCAGACGGCAGCCTGGGACGGTGGCAGGGCCATCCCCGCAGCCCCCCACGACTCCTGGGGCTCCATCCCCATGGTGTAGAACTCTTCCATGCTCAGGATGGCGTCGGTGATCTCGGGGACGCTGTAGTCGGGGGTGAGCAGCTCCTCGGGCAGGGAGAGCGAGGCAAAGTGGCAGTGGGGGGTGGCTGTGCCGGTGCCACCAAGCTCCCCAGGCCCAGGGCTGCTGCTGAAAGCATCCTGGCTGACCCCCACCGTGTCCAGGGAGCAACCAAAGAGCCTTAGGGCCTCTTCGAGTGGCACCTCCTCGGACACGGTGAGGTCATCTGCCAGGTCCCCAAGGGCTTGGTTGTTGGGTGCAGCAGAAGGGCAGGAGGGGTCGTAGCTGCCCAGGGGGATGTTGCTGCCCAGCTGTGCCTCCGCAGTGGTGGCCGTGCCGTCGATAGTGAGCTGGGCAGGCTGCTCCTCGACGTGCTGGTAGGCGGCGCTGGATGTTGGTAACACAGGGGAGGCAAGGGCCACCATGTTCTCTTCTGCGCCTGTGCCACCATGGTCCCCATGCATAGGGCTGCTGCCGGCATCCTCCTGGGTGGCCTCCACCCCGTCCAGGGAGCAACCCAAGAGGCTTAGGGCCTCTTTGAGAAGCTCCTCATCGGACACGTCAAGGTCTCCTGCCAGGTCCTCCAGGGCCTGGCTGGGGGAGTCATGGCTGCCCGGGGGGATGTTGGTGTCCGGGTGTGCCCCCACAGGAGGTGCCGTGCCGCAGGTGTTGGTCTGGGCAGGCTGCCCCTCGATGTGCTGGCAGCCAGGGTTGGACGTCGGCAACGCAGGGGGGCTGGGGCCACCACTCTTCCCTCTGCACGGGTGCCACAGGAGTCCCCAGGCATGGGGCTGCTGCCAGGAACATCCTGACTGGTCCCCACCGCATCCAAGGAGCGACCAAAGAGCCTGAGGGCCTCTTGGAGAAGCTCCTCCTCAGAGACTTCCAAGTCTCCATCCGGGTCCCCAGGGGCTTGGTGGTGGGGGCCAGCAGTGGGGCTGCGGGGGGTGTCACGGCCCGGGGGGATGTTGGTGCCCGGGTGTGCCCGCGCAGGGGTGGCCGTGCCAGAGCTGTTGACGTGGGCAGGCTGTGCCTGGATGTGCCGGTAGCCAGGGATGGACGTCGGCAGTGCTGGGGGGGCTGGGGCCTCCGCTCTCCCCTGATAGTTTTGGGGTGTGAGGTGTGTCGGCTGTCCCTGCGGGGTCAGAGGGGCTGCCCAGGCTGGGAGGGTCCTGCAGCCCCTGGGGCCCCCCCACAGGGCAGCAGCCGGCAGAGAAGCGGTGCCATGGCTGAGCGTGGAGCTGGCCGGGGCAGGCAGGTTGGTGACCGTCCACTCGATGTGGAAGACCCGGGGGTCGAAGAAGCAGCCGCATGGAGCCCTCTGCAGACCTGTGTGGGTGAGAGGGAGCCGTGCTGGGCCAGGGGGTTGGGGCCCTCCAAGGACAGCCACCGAGCTGGCCCCGATGGCCGCCATCCCCCAGCTCTGTGCTGGGCACGTGGGGAGCTTGTGGCCGGGGTGCTCCGCGCGGGGTGAGCTGCTGTGCTGGTGGGACAGGCTTGCAAAGCAGGGAGGAGACTGGCTTCTAGGAGGTGAAGCGGGAGAGATGGCCCCAAGCATTGGGGAAATTCTCTGGGACTTGGATTTCCTGGGCCCGCATCAGCCAGGCGAGAGCAGGGACGCTTGCCTGGGCTTGCTGAAGCCCTGTGCCAAAAGTGCCCTGGGGACAGGGCTGATGGGGATGCTGGGCGTGCGCGGGGGCCGGGGATGGCGAAGGCGGCGGGGTGGCAGAGCAGCCAGGGGTGCCGTACCTGGTGGTGGTAGTGCCTGGGGGCCCTGGGGTGCCACGTGCAGTGAGGGTGGCCAGGCTGCGGGGAAGGGCTGCTGCTGGCGGGGCAGTGGGCACAGGTTGGCTGCGCCTGGAAGAGAGACAGGAGCGATGGCCGATGGTCACCTCCGCTCTTGCCCCCAAGAGTGTCCCTGGGGTGCAGGGGTCAGGGTGGGTCTGTACCTTGGAGGTAGAAGGTTTGGGGAAGGGCAAAAGTCTGGAGGAGTCGGGGTGCCGGGGGGTCCCGGGGGCCGCGTGGTGGGAGCTGCAGTGGTGGCGGCGCCATGTTGCGTTCTGGCTGTTGGCTGCTAAGGACTCTCTGGCGTCTCCCAGGAGGGAATGTGGGGTGTCCGCGTGTTCCGCCCCGCCCCAACAGCCTCCCCAGCCCCTCCTGCCTGGGGAGGGAAAGGGTTCAGGGGGGGCCTTGCTGCGTTCCCAGAGCTGGCATGTCCTTGGGATTGGTGGGACTTGGTGGGACGAGTGCCACGCCTGGAGTGCTGGCATGGAGGCTGCAGGCTGTTCAGGAGGGGTAGGCAGGGCAGGCGAGGTGGAGGGGTCGCACTCTGTGGAAGGGAGAGGTTGGATGGTAGAGCCCTTCCAGTCAGCAAGGATGTGGTGGAGAGCCTCTGGGTGAGGCTGAGGGGCATGGAAAACAAAGCAGCTGTTGCAGCGGGTGTCTGCTACCGATGGCCCAGCCGGGATGCCCGCACTGCGGAGTTATTTGATAGGCCCTGAGGAGAAATCTCTGGACGAGCAGCCCTTGTCTTGATGGCAGATTTCCCAGACACCACCTGGGAATACCATACTGCTGTGACGAGCAGGTCTTGGCAATTCCTGAAGTTAGTGGGCTGGAACTTCTTTTGTCCCAAGTACTCAGGGAGCCTACTCGGAAAGATGGAGCCTTCCTAGACTTGCTAGTTGTGAATGGGGAAGGGCTCGTTGGTGACGGGATGGCCTTGGCCAGAGTGATCCTGAAATGGTTGAGTTTAAAAGGGTCAGTGTCATGAGAAAATAGGCCGGCAGAGTTGCTACCCTGGAGTTCAAGAGCGCAAAGGTTATGCCCTTCAGGGAGGTACATAGCAGAGTGCCCTGGGAATATCGGTTGGGAGCCGAGGAAGGGCGTGATTGTCTTGAGGCTTTGAAGGGCCTTGCAGCGAGCCCTGTCCCCGCTGGAAGGGATGCTGGTGGTGTTCAAGACAAAGGCGTTGCAGCCCTTGTCATCTTGTGTGTCCGTCCGTGTGCCCGCCAGCCCGCAAGGTGTGTCCTGCAGGGACGCGTCCTGTCCTGGCTCCCCCGCCAAAGGGCTGCTTCCCCTGGGGAAGGGGATGGGGGAGCTTCCCCCCCACCATTGCCTGCCCCACCAGCGGTGACTCGACCCTGGGGGTGGCATGGTGCCCTTCGAGACTCGCCGGCCCTGATCTGGGGCTCAGCGGGGCTTTTGCACCTCTTGGGTGCCATTTTCCCGGTGCCCCCTGTGCTCCCTCCCCCTCCCACACAGGCACGGAGCCGTTCTGGAGAAACAGCTTTTAATTGACAAAACACAAGAGAAAAGGTCCCATCAAAGCTACTCTACCCCCCCTCCCCCCCCCCCAAATACACCACCCCTCCTCCCCCATCCCCCACTCCCCCCACCTCCTCCTCATCCCTGCTCGGGCTCTACTTCCCCCCCTGCCACCCCCGTGCTGCCTGCCAGAGCCCTGCGCTTGCTGGCCGGCTTTGGCAAGGCGCTCTGCCCCCGCTTCTTGCCCCGCTTCTCGCAGACGGCAGCCTGGGACGGTGGCAGGGCCATCCCCGCAGCCCCCCACGACTCCTGGGGCTCCATCCCCATGGTGTAGAACTCTTCCATGCTCAGGATGGCGTCGGTGATCTCGGGGACGCTGTAGTCGGGGGTGAGCAGCTCCTCGGGCAGGGAGAGCGAGGCAAAGTGGCAGTGGGGGGTGGCTGTGCCGGTGCCACCAAGCTCCCCAGGCCCAGGGCTGCTGCTGAAAGCATCCTGGCTGACCCCCACCGTGTCCAGGGAGCAACCAAAGAGCCTTAGGGCCTCTTCGAGTGGCACCTCCTCGGACACGGTGAGGTCATCTGCCAGGTCCCCAAGGGCTTGGTTGTTGGGTGCAGCAGAAGGGCAGGAGGGGTCGTAGCTGCCCAGGGGGATGTTGCTGCCCAGCTGTGCCTCCGCAGTGGTGGCCGTGCCGTCGATAGTGAGCTGGGCAGGCTGCTCCTCGACGTGCTGGTAGGCGGCGCTGGATGTTGGTAACACAGGGGAGGCAAGGGCCACCATGTTCTCTTCTGCGCCTGTGCCACCATGGTCCCCATGCATAGGGCTGCTGCCGGCATCCTCCTGGGTGGCCTCCACCCCGTCCAGGGAGCAACCCAAGAGGCTTAGGGCCTCTTTGAGAAGCTCCTCATCGGACACGTCAAGGTCTCCTGCCAGGTCCTCCAGGGCCTGGCTGGGGGAGTCATGGCTGCCCGGGGGGATGTTGGTGTCCGGGTGTGCCCCCACAGGAGGTGCCGTGCCGCAGGTGTTGGTCTGGGCAGGCTGCCCCTCGATGTGCTGGCAGCCAGGGTTGGACGTCGGCAACGCCAGGGGGGCTGGGGCCACCACTCTTCCCTCTGCACGGGTGCCACAGGAGTCCCCAGGCATGGGGCTGCTGCCAGGAACATCCTGACTGGTCCCCACCGCATCCAAGGAGCGACCAAAGAGCCTGAGGGCCTCTTGGAGAAGCTCCTCCTCAGAGACTTCCAAGTCTCCATCCGGGTCCCCAGGGGCTTGGTGGTGGGGGCCAGCAGTGGGGCTGCGGGGGGTGTCACGGCCCGGGGGGATGTTGGTGCCCGGGTGTGCCCGCGCAGGGGTGGCCGTGCCAGAGCTGTTGACGTGGGCAGGCTGTGCCTGGATGTGCCGGTAGCCAGGGATGGACGTCGGCAGTGCTGGGGGGGCTGGGGCCTCCGCTCTCCCCTGATAGTTTTGGGGTGTGAGGTGTGTCGGCTGTCCCTGCGGGGTCAGAGGGGCTGCCCAGGCTGGGAGGGTCCTGCAGCCCCTGGGGCCCCCCCACAGGGCAGCAGCCGGCAGAGAAGCGGTGCCATGGCTGAGCGTGGAGCTGGCCGGGGCAGGCAGGTTGGTGACCGTCCACTCGATGTGGAAGACCCGGGGGTCGAAGAAGCAGCCGCATGGAGCCCTCTGCAGACCTGTGTGGGTGAGAGGGAGCCGTGCTGGGCCAGGGGGTTGGGGCCCTCCAAGGACAGCCACCGAGCTGGCCCCGATGGCCGCCATCCCCCAGCTCTGTGCTGGGCACGTGGGCAGCTTGTGGCCGGGGTGCTCCGCGCGGGGTGAGCTGCTGTGCTGGTGGGACAGGCTTGCAAAGCAGGGAGGAGACTGGCTTCTAGGAGGTGAAGCGGGAGAGATGGCCCCAAGCATTGGGGAAATTCTCTGGGACTTGGATTTCCTGGGCCGCATCAGCCAGGCGAGAGCAGGGACGCTTGCCTGGGCTTGCTGAAGCCCTGTGCCAAAAGTGCCCTGGGGACAGGGCTGATGGGGATGCTGGGCGTGCGCGGGGGCCGGGGATGGCGAAGGCGGCGGGGTGGCAGAGCAGCCAGGGGTGCCGTACCTGGTGGTGGTAGTGCCTGGGGGCCCTGGGGTGCCACGTGCAGTGAGGGTGGCCAGGCTGCGGGGAAGGGCTGCTGCTGGCGGGGCAGTGGGCACAGGTTGGCTGCGCCTGGAAGAGAGACAGGAGCGATGGCCGATGGTCACCTCCGCTCTTGCCCCCAAGAGTGTCCCTGGGGTGCAGGGGTCAGGGTGGGTCTGTACCTTGGAGGTAGAAGGTTTGGGGAAGGGCAAAAGTCTGGAGGAGTCGGGGTGCCGGGGGGTCCCGGGGGCCGCGTGGTGGGAGCTGCAGTGGTGGCGGCGCCATGTTGCGTTCTGGCTGTTGGCTGCTAAGGACTCTCTGGCGTCTCCCAGGAGGGAATGTGGGGTGTCCGCGTGTTCCGCCCCGCCCCAACAGCCTCCCCAGCCCCTCCTGCCTGGGGAGGGAAAGGGTTCAGGGGGGGCCTTGCTGCGTTCCCAGAGCTGGCATGTCCTTGGGATTGGTGGGACTTGGTGGGACGAGTGCCACGCCTGGAGTGCTGGCATGGAGGCTGCAGGCTGTTCAGGAGGGGTAGGCAGGGCAGGCGAGGTGGAGGGGTCGCACTCTGTGGAAGGGAGAGGTTGGATGGTAGAGCCCTTCCAGTCAGCAAGGATGTGGTGGAGAGCCTCTGGGTGAGGCTGAGGGGCATGGAAAACAAAGCAGCTGTTGCAGCGGGTGTCTGCTACCGATGGCCCAGCCGGGATGCCCGCACTGCGGAGTTATTTGATAGGCCCTGAGGAGAAATCTCTGGACGAGCAGCCCTTGTCTTGATGGCAGATTTCCCAGACACCACCTGGGAATACCATACTGCTGTGACGAGCAGGTCTTGGCAATTCCTGAAGTTAGTGGGCTGGAACTTCTTTTGTCCCAAGTACTCAGGGAGCCTACTCGGAAAGATGGAGCCTTCCTAGACTTGCTAGTTGTGAATGGGGAAGGGCTCGTTGGTGACGGGATGGCCTTGGCCAGAGTGATCCTGAAATGGTTGAGTTTAAAAGGGTCAGTGTCATGAGAAAATAGGCCGGCAGAGTTGCTACCCTGGAGTTCAAGAGCGCAAAGGTTATGCCCTTCAGGGAGGTACATAGCAGAGTGCCCTGGGAATATCGGTTGGGAGCCGAGGAAGGGCGTGATTGTCTTGAGGCTTTGAAGGGCCTTGCAGCGAGCCCTGTCCCCGCTGGAAGGGATGCTGGTGGTGTTCAAGACAAAGGCGTTGCAGCCCTTGTCATCTTGTGTGTCCGTCCGTGTGCCCGCCAGCCCGCAAGGTGTGTCCTGCAGGGACGCGTCCTGTCCTGGCTCCCCCGCCAAAGGGCTGCTTCCCCTGGGGAAGGGGATGGGGGAGCTTCCCCCCCACCATTGCCTGCCCCACCAGCGGTGACTCGACCCTGGGGGTGGCATGGTGCCCTTCGAGACTCGCCGGCCCTGATCTGGGGCTCAGCGGGGCTTTTGCACCTCTTGGGTGCCATTTTCCCGGTGCCCCCTGTGCTCCCTCCCCCTCCCACACAGGCACGGAGCCGTTCTGGAGAAACAGCTTTTAATTGACAAAACACAAGAGAAAAGGTCCCATCAAAGCTACTCTACCCCCCCTCCCCCCCCCCCAAATACACCACCCCTCCTCCCCCATCCCCCACTCCCCCCACCTCCTCCTCATCCCTGCTCGGGCTCTACTTCCCCCCCTGCCACCCCCGTGCTGCCTGCCAGAGCCCTGCGCTTGCTGGCCGGCTTTGGCAAGGCGCTCTGCCCCCGCTTCTTGCCCCGCTTCTCGCAGACGGCAGCCTGGGACGGTGGCAGGGCCATCCCCGCAGCCCCCCACGACTCCTGGGGCTCCATCCCCATGGTGTAGAACTCTTCCATGCTCAGGATGGCGTCGGTGATCTCGGGGACGCTGTAGTCGGGGGTGAGCAGCTCCTCGGGCAGGGAGAGCGAGGCAAAGTGGCAGTGGGGGGTGGCTGTGCCGGTGCCACCAAGCTCCCCAGGCCCAGGGCTGCTGCTGAAAGCATCCTGGCTGACCCCCACCGTGTCCAGGGAGCAACCAAAGAGCCTTAGGGCCTCTTCGAGTGGCACCTCCTCGGACACGGTGAGGTCATCTGCCAGGTCCCCAAGGGCTTGGTTGTTGGGTGCAGCAGAAGGGCAGGAGGGGTCGTAGCTGCCCAGGGGGATGTTGCTGCCCAGCTGTGCCTCCGCAGTGGTGGCCGTGCCGTCGATAGTGAGCTGGGCAGGCTGCTCCTCGACGTGCTGGTAGGCGGCGCTGGATGTTGGTAACACAGGGGAGGCAAGGGCCACCATGTTCTCTTCTGCGCCTGTGCCACCATGGTCCCCATGCATAGGGCTGCTGCCGGCATCCTCCTGGGTGGCCTCCACCCCGTCCAGGGAGCAACCCAAGAGGCTTAGGGCCTCTTTGAGAAGCTCCTCATCGGACACGTCAAGGTCTCCTGCCAGGTCCTCCAGGGCCTGGCTGGGGGAGTCATGGCTGCCCGGGGGGATGTTGGTGTCCGGGTGTGCCCCCACAGGAGGTGCCGTGCCGCAGGTGTTGGTCTGGGCAGGCTGCCCCTCGATGTGCTGGCAGCCAGGGTTGGACGTCGGCAACGCCAGGGGGGCTGGGGCCACCACTCTTCCCTCTGCACGGGTGCCACAGGAGTCCCCAGGCATGGGGCTGCTGCCAGGAACATCCTGACTGGTCCCCACCGCATCCAAGGAGCGACCAAAGAGCCTGAGGGCCTCTTGGAGAAGCTCCTCCTCAGAGACTTCCAAGTCTCCATCCGGGTCCCCAGGGGCTTGGTGGTGGGGGCCAGCAGTGGGGCTGCGGGGGGTGTCACGGCCCGGGGGGATGTTGGTGCCCGGGTGTGCCCGCGCAGGGGTGGCCGTGCCAGAGCTGTTGACGTGGGCAGGCTGTGCCTGGATGTGCCGGTAGCCAGGGATGGACGTCGGCAGTGCTGGGGGGGCTGGGGCCTCCGCTCTCCCCTGATAGTTTTGGGGTGTGAGGTGTGTCGGCTGTCCCTGCGGGGTCAGAGGGGCTGCCCAGGCTGGGAGGGTCCTGCAGCCCCTGGGGCCCCCCCACAGGGCAGCAGCCGGCAGAGAAGCGGTGCCATGGCTGAGCGTGGAGCTGGCCGGGGCAGGCAGGTTGGTGACCGTCCACTCGATGTGGAAGACCCGGGGGTCGAAGAAGCAGCCGCATGGAGCCCTCTGCAGACCTGTGTGGGTGAGAGGGAGCCGTGCTGGGCCAGGGGGTTGGGGCCCTCCAAGGACAGCCACCGAGCTGGCCCCGATGGCCGCCATCCCCCAGCTCTGTGCTGGGCACGTGGGCAGCTTGTGGCCGGGGTGCTCCGCGCGGGGTGAGCTGCTGTGCTGGTGGGACAGGCTTGCAAAGCAGGGAGGAGACTGGCTTCTAGGAGGTGAAGCGGGAGAGATGGCCCCAAGCATTGGGGAAATTCTCTGGGACTTGGATTTCCTGGGCCCGCATCAGCCAGGCGAGAGCAGGGACGCTTGCCTGGGCTTGCTGAAGCCCTGTGCCAAAAGTGCCCTGGGGACAGGGCTGATGGGGATGCTGGGCGTGCGCGGGGGCCGGGGATGGCGAAGGCGGCGGGGTGGCAGAGCAGCCAGGGGTGCCGTACCTGG
Organism: Grus americana; assembly: GCF_028858705.1. NCBI lineage: Eukaryota > Metazoa > Chordata > Aves > Gruiformes > Gruidae > Grus > Grus americana. The sequence goes on along the minus strand of NW_026561821.1, from coordinate 14,058 downwards.
TGGTGGTAGTGCCTGGGGGCCCTGGGGTGCCACGTGCAGTGAGGGTGGCCAGGCTGCGGGGAAGGGCTGCTGCTGGCGGGGCAGTGGGCACAGGTTGGCTGCGCCTGGAAGAGAGACAGGAGCGATGGCCGATGGTCACCTCCGCTCTTGCCCCCAAGAGTGTCCCTGGGGTGCAGGGGTCAGGGTGGGTCTGTACCTTGGAGGTAGAAGGTTTGGGGAAGGGCAAAAGTCTGGAGGAGTCGGGGTGCCGGGGGGTCCCGGGGGCCGCGTGGTGGGAGCTGCAGTGGTGGCGGCGCCATGTTGCGTTCTGGCTGTTGGCTGCTAAGGACTCTCTGGCGTCTCCCAGGAGGGAATGTGGGGTGTCCGCGTGTTCCGCCCCGCCCCAACAGCCTCCCCAGCCCCTCCTGCCTGGGGAGGGAAAGGGTTCAGGGGGGGCCTTGCTGCGTTCCCAGAGCTGGCATGTCCTTGGGATTGGTGGGACTTGGTGGGACGAGTGCCACGCCTGGAGTGCTGGCATGGAGGCTGCAGGCTGTTCAGGAGGGGTAGGCAGGGCAGGCGAGGTGGAGGGGTCGCACTCTGTGGAAGGGAGAGGTTGGATGGTAGAGCCCTTCCAGTCAGCAAGGATGTGGTGGAGAGCCTCTGGGTGAGGCTGAGGGGCATGGAAAACAAAGCAGCTGTTGCAGCGGGTGTCTGCTACCGATGGCCCAGCCGGGATGCCCGCACTGCGGAGTTATTTGATAGGCCCTGAGGAGAAATCTCTGGACGAGCAGCCCTTGTCTTGATGGCAGATTTCCCAGACACCACCTGGGAATACCATACTGCTGTGACGAGCAGGTCTTGGCAATTCCTGAAGTTAGTGGGCTGGAACTTCTTTTGTCCCAAGTACTCAGGGAGCCTACTCGGAAAGATGGAGCCTTCCTAGACTTGCTAGTTGTGAATGGGGAAGGGCTCGTTGGTGACGGGATGGCCTTGGCCAGAGTGATCCTGAAATGGTTGAGTTTAAAAGGGTCAGTGTCATGAGAAAATAGGCCGGCAGAGTTGCTACCCTGGAGTTCAAGAGCGCAAAGGTTATGCCCTTCAGGGAGGTACATAGCAGAGTGCCCTGGGAATATCGGTTGGGAGCCGAGGAAGGGCGTGATTGTCTTGAGGCTTTGAAGGGCCTTGCAGCGAGCCCTGTCCCCGCTGGAAGGGATGCTGGTGGTGTTCAAGACAAAGGCGTTGCAGCCCTTGTCATCTTGTGTGTCCGTCCGTGTGCCCGCCAGCCCGCAAGGTGTGTCCTGCAGGGACGCGTCCTGTCCTGGCTCCCCCGCCAAAGGGCTGCTTCCCCTGGGGAAGGGGATGGGGGAGCTTCCCCCCCACCATTGCCTGCCCCACCAGCGGTGACTCGACCCTGGGGGTGGCATGGTGCCCTTCGAGACTCGCCGGCCCTGATCTGGGGCTCAGCGGGGCTTTTGCACCTCTTGGGTGCCATTTTCCCGGTGCCCCCTGTGCTCCCTCCCCCTCCCACACAGGCACGGAGCCGTTCTGGAGAAACAGCTTTTAATTGACAAAACACAAGAGAAAAGGTCCCATCAAAGCTACTCTACCCCCCCCCCCCCCCCCCCAAATACACCACCCCTCCTCCCCCATCCCCCACTCCCCCCACCTCCTCCTCATCCCTGCTCGGGCTCTACTTCCCCCCCTGCCACCCCCGTGCTGCCTGCCAGAGCCCTGCGCTTGCTGGCCGGCTTTGGCAAGGCGCTCTGCCCCCGCTTCTTGCCCCGCTTCTCGCAGACGGCAGCCTGGGACGGTGGCAGGGCCATCCCCGCAGCCCCCCACGACTCCTGGGGCTCCATCCCCATGGTGTAGAACTCTTCCATGCTCAGGATGGCGTCGGTGATCTCGGGGACGCTGTAGTCGGGGGTGAGCAGCTCCTCGGGCAGGGAGAGCGAGGCAAAGTGGCAGTGGGGGGTGGCTGTGCCGGTGCCACCAAGCTCCCCAGGCCCAGGGCTGCTGCTGAAAGCATCCTGGCTGACCCCCACCGTGTCCAGGGAGCAACCAAAGAGCCTTAGGGCCTCTTCGAGTGGCACCTCCTCGGACACGGTGAGGTCATCTGCCAGGTCCCCAAGGGCTTGGTTGTTGGGTGCAGCAGAAGGGCAGGAGGGGTCGTAGCTGCCCAGGGGGATGTTGCTGCCCAGCTGTGCCTCCGCAGTGGTGGCCGTGCCGTCGATAGTGAGCTGGGCAGGCTGCTCCTCGACGTGCTGGTAGGCGGCGCTGGATGTTGGTAACACAGGGGAGGCAAGGGCCACCATGTTCTCTTCTGCGCCTGTGCCACCATGGTCCCCATGCATAGGGCTGCTGCCGGCATCCTCCTGGGTGGCCTCCACCCCGTCCAGGGAGCAACCCAAGAGGCTTAGGGCCTCTTTGAGAAGCTCCTCATCGGACACGTCAAGGTCTCCTGCCAGGTCCTCCAGGGCCTGGCTGGGGGAGTCATGGCTGCCCGGGGGGATGTTGGTGTCCGGGTGTGCCCCCACAGGAGGTGCCGTGCCGCAGGTGTTGGTCTGGGCAGGCTGCCCCTCGATGTGCTGGCAGCCAGGGTTGGACGTCGGCAACGCAGGGGGGCTGGGGCCACCACTCTTCCCTCTGCACGGGTGCCACAGGAGTCCCCAGGCATGGGGCTGCTGCCAGGAACATCCTGACTGGTCCCCACCGCATCCAAGGAGCGACCAAAGAGCCTGAGGGCCTCTTGGAGAAGCTCCTCCTCAGAGACTTCCAAGTCTCCATCCGGGTCCCCAGGGGCTTGGTGGTGGGGGCCAGCAGTGGGGCTGCGGGGGGTGTCACGGCCCGGGGGGATGTTGGTGCCCGGGTGTGCCCGCGCAGGGGTGGCCGTGCCAGAGCTGTTGACGTGGGCAGGCTGTGCCTGGATGTGCCGGTAGCCAGGGATGGACGTCGGCAGTGCTGGGGGGGCTGGGGCCTCCGCTCTCCCCTGATAGTTTTGGGGTGTGAGGTGTGTCGGCTGTCCCTGCGGGGTCAGAGGGGCTGCCCAGGCTGGGAGGGTCCTGCAGCCCCTGGGGCCCCCCCACAGGGCAGCAGCCGGCAGAGAAGCGGTGCCATGGCTGAGCGTGGAGCTGGCCGGGGCAGGCAGGTTGGTGACCGTCCACTCGATGTGGAAGACCCGGGGGTCGAAGAAGCAGCCGCATGGAGCCCTCTGCAGACCTGTGTGGGTGAGAGGGAGCCGTGCTGGGCCAGGGGGTTGGGGCCCTCCAAGGACAGCCACCGAGCTGGCCCCGATGGCCGCCATCCCCCAGCTCTGTGCTGGGCACGTGGGCAGCTTGTGGCCGGGGTGCTCCGCGCGGGGTGAGCTGCTGTGCTGGTGGGACAGGCTTGCAAAGCAGGGAGGAGACTGGCTTCTAGGAGGTGAAGCGGGAGAGATGGCCCCAAGCATTGGGGAAATTCTCTGGGACTTGGATTTCCTGGGCACGCATCAGCCAGGCGAGAGCAGGGACGCTTGCCTGGGCTTGCTGAAGCCCTGTGCCAAAAGTGCCCTGGGGACAGGGCTGATGGGGATGCTGGGCGTGCGCGGGGGCCGGGGATGGCGAAGGCGGCGGGGTGGCAGAGCAGCCAGGGGTGCCGTACCTGGTGGTGGTAGTGCCTGGGGGCCCTGGGGTGCCACGTGCAGTGAGGGTGGCCAGGCTGCGGGGAAGGGCTGCTGCTGGCGGGGCAGTGGGCACAGGTTGGCTGCGCCTGGAAGAGAGACAGGAGCGATGGCCGATGGTCACCTCCGCTCTTGCCCCCAAGAGTGTCCCTGGGGTGCAGGGGTCAGGGTGGGTCTGTACCTTGGAGGTAGAAGGTTTGGGGAAGGGCAAAAGTCTGGAGGAGTCGGGGTGCCGGGGGGTCCCGGGGGCCGCGTGGTGGGAGCTGCAGTGGTGGCGGCGCCATGTTGCGTTCTGGCTGTTGGCTGCTAAGGACTCTCTGGCGTCTCCCAGGAGGGAATGTGGGGTGTCCGCGTGTTCCGCCCCGCCCCAACAGCCTCCCCAGCCCCTCCTGCCTGGGGAGGGAAAGGGTTCAGGGGGGGCCTTGCTGCGTTCCCAGAGCTGGCATGTCCTTGGGATTGGTGGGACTTGGTGGGACGAGTGCCACGCCTGGAGTGCTGGCATGGAGGCTGCAGGCTGTTCAGGAGGGGTAGGCAGGGCAGGCGAGGTGGAGGGGTCGCACTCTGTGGAAGGGAGAGGTTGGATGGTAGAGCCCTTCCAGTCAGCAAGGATGTGGTGGAGAGCCTCTGGGTGAGGCTGAGGGGCATGGAAAACAAAGCAGCTGTTGCAGCGGGTGTCTGCTACCGATGGCCCAGCCGGGATGCCCGCACTGCGGAGTTATTTGATAGGCCCTGAGGAGAAATCTCTGGACGAGCAGCCCTTGTCTTGATGGCAGATTTCCCAGACACCACCTGGGAATACCATACTGCTGTGACGAGCAGGTCTTGGCAATTCCTGAAGTTAGTGGGCTGGAACTTCTTTTGTCCCAAGTACTCAGGGAGCCTACTCGGAAAGATGGAGCCTTCCTAGACTTGCTAGTTGTGAATGGGGAAGGGCTCGTTGGTGACGGGATGGCCTTGGCCAGAGTGATCCTGAAATGGTTGAGTTTAAAAGGGTCAGTGTCATGAGAAAATAGGCCGGCAGAGTTGCTACCCTGGAGTTCAAGAGCGCAAAGGTTATGCCCTTCAGGGAGGTACATAGCAGAGTGCCCTGGGAATATCGGTTGGGAGCCGAGGAAGGGCGTGATTGTCTTGAGGCTTTGAAGGGCCTTGCAGCGAGCCCTGTCCCCGCTGGAAGGGATGCTGGTGGTGTTCAAGACAAAGGCGTTGCAGCCCTTGTCATCTTGTGTGTCCGTCCGTGTGCCCGCCAGCCCGCAAGGTGTGTCCTGCAGGGACGCGTCCTGTCCTGGCTCCCCCGCCAAAGGGCTGCTTCCCCTGGGGAAGGGGATGGGGGAGCTTCCCCCCCACCATTGCCTGCCCCACCAGCGGTGACTCGACCCTGGGGGTGGCATGGTGCCCTTCGAGACTCGCCGGCCCTGATCTGGGGCTCAGCGGGGCTTTTGCACCTCTTGGGTGCCATTTTCCCGGTGCCCCCTGTGCTCCCTCCCCCTCCCACACAGGCACGGAGCCGTTCTGGAGAAACAGCTTTTAATTGACAAAACACAAGAGAAAAGGTCCCATCAAAGCTACTCTACCCCCCCTCCCCCCCCCCAAATACACCACCCCTCCTCCCCCATCCCCCACTCCCCCCACCTCCTCCTCATCCCTGCTCGGGCTCTACTTCCCCCCCTGCCACCCCCGTGCTGCCTGCCAGAGCCCTGCGCTTGCTGGCCGGCTTTGGCAAGGCGCTCTGCCCCCGCTTCTTGCCCCGCTTCTCGCAGACGGCAGCCTGGGACGGTGGCAGGGCCATCCCCGCAGCCCCCCACGACTCCTGGGGCTCCATCCCCATGGTGTAGAACTCTTCCATGCTCAGGATGGCGTCGGTGATCTCGGGGACGCTGTAGTCGGGGGTGAGCAGCTCCTCGGGCAGGGAGAGCGAGGCAAAGTGGCAGTGGGGGGTGGCTGTGCCGGTGCCACCAAGCTCCCCAGGCCCAGGGCTGCTGCTGAAAGCATCCTGGCTGACCCCCACCGTGTCCAGGGAGCAACCAAAGAGCCTTAGGGCCTCTTCGAGTGGCACCTCCTCGGACACGGTGAGGTCATCTGCCAGGTCCCCAAGGGCTTGGTTGTTGGGTGCAGCAGAAGGGCAGGAGGGGTCGTAGCTGCCCAGGGGGATGTTGCTGCCCAGCTGTGCCTCCGCAGTGGTGGCCGTGCCGTCGATAGTGAGCTGGGCAGGCTGCTCCTCGACGTGCTGGTAGGCGGCGCTGGATGTTGGTAACACAGGGGAGGCAAGGGCCACCATGTTCTCTTCTGCGCCTGTGCCACCATGGTCCCCATGCATAGGGCTGCTGCCGGCATCCTCCTGGGTGGCCTCCACCCCGTCCAGGGAGCAACCCAAGAGGCTTAGGGCCTCTTTGAGAAGCTCCTCATCGGACACGTCAAGGTCTCCTGCCAGGTCCTCCAGGGCCTGGCTGGGGGAGTCATGGCTGCCCGGGGGGATGTTGGTGTCCGGGTGTGCCCCCACAGGAGGTGCCGTGCCGCAGGTGTTGGTCTGGGCAGGCTGCCCCTCGATGTGCTGGCAGCCAGGGTTGGACGTCGGCAACAGCAGGGGGGCTGGGGCCACCACTCTTCCCTCTGCACGGGTGCCACAGGAGTCCCCAGGCATGGGGCTGCTGCCAGGAACATCCTGACTGGTCCCCACCGCATCCAAGGAGCGACCAAAGAGCCTGAGGGCCTCTTGGAGAAGCTCCTCCTCAGAGACTTCCAAGTCTCCATCCGGGTCCCCAGGGGCTTGGTGGTGGGGGCCAGCAGTGGGGCTGCGGGGGGTGTCACGGCCCGGGGGGATGTTGGTGCCCGGGTGTGCCCGCGCAGGGGTGGCCGTGCCAGAGCTGTTGACGTGGGCAGGCTGTGCCTGGATGTGCCGGTAGCCAGGGATGGACGTCGGCAGTGCTGGGGGGGCTGGGGCCTCCGCTCTCCCCTGATAGTTTTGGGGTGTGAGGTGTGTCGGCTGTCCCTGCGGGGTCAGAGGGGCTGCCCAGGCTGGGAGGGTCCTGCAGCCCCTGGGGCCCCCCCACAGGGCAGCAGCCGGCAGAGAAGCGGTGCCATGGCTGAGCGTGGAGCTGGCCGGGGCAGGCAGGTTGGTGACCGTCCACTCGATGTGGAAGACCCGGGGGTCGAAGAAGCAGCCGCATGGAGCCCTCTGCAGACCTGTGTGGGTGAGAGGGAGCCGTGCTGGGCCAGGGGGTTGGGGCCCTCCAAGGACAGCCACCGAGCTGGCCCCGATGGCCGCCATCCCCCAGCTCTGTGCTGGGCACGTGGGCAGCTTGTGGCCGGGTGCTCCGCGCGGGGTGAGCTGCTGTGCTGGTGGGACAGGCTTGCAAAGCAGGGAGGAGACTGGCTTCTAGGAGGTGAAGCGGGAGAGATGGCCCCAAGCATTGGGGAAATTCTCTGGGACTTGGATTTCCTGGGCCCGCATCAGCCAGGCGAGAGCAGGGACGCTTGCCTGGGCTTGCTGAAGCCCTGTGCCAAAAGTGCCCTGGGGACAGGGCTGATGGGGATGCTGGGCGTGCGCGGGGGCCGGGGATGGCGAAGGCGGCGGGGTGGCAGAGCAGCCAGGGGTGCCGTACCTGGTGGTGGTAGTGCCTGGGGGCCCTGGGGTGCCACGTGCAGTGAGGGTGGCCAGGCTGCGGGGAAGGGCTGCTGCTGGCGGGGCAGTGGGCACAGGTTGGCTGCGCCTGGAAGAGAGACAGGAGCGATGGCCGATGGTCACCTCCGCTCTTGCCCCCAAGAGTGTCCCTGGGGTGCAGGGGTCAGGGTGGGTCTGTACCTTGGAGGTAGAAGGTTTGGGGAAGGGCAAAAGTCTGGAGGAGTCGGGGTGCCGGGGGGTCCCGGGGGCCGCGTGGTGGGAGCTGCAGTGGTGGCGGCGCCATGTTGCGTTCTGGCTGTTGGCTGCTAAGGACTCTCTGGCGTCTCCCAGGAGGGAATGTGGGGTGTCCGCGTGTTCCGCCCCGCCCCAACAGCCTCCCCAGCCCCTCCTGCCTGGGGAGGGAAAGGGTTCAGGGGGGGCCTTGCTGCGTTCCCAGAGCTGGCATGTCCTTGGGATTGGTGGGACTTGGTGGGACGAGTGCCACGCCTGGAGTGCTGGCATGGAGGCTGCAGGCTGTTCAGGAGGGGTAGGCAGGGCAGGCGAGGTGGAGGGGTCGCACTCTGTGGAAGGGAGAGGTTGGATGGTAGAGCCCTTCCAGTCAGCAAGGATGTGGTGGAGAGCCTCTGGGTGAGGCTGAGGGGCATGGAAAACAAAGCAGCTGTTGCAGCGGGTGTCTGCTACCGATGGCCCAGCCGGGATGCCCGCACTGCGGAGTTATTTGATAGGCCCTGAGGAGAAATCTCTGGACGAGCAGCCCTTGTCTTGATGGCAGATTTCCCAGACACCACCTGGGAATACCATACTGCTGTGACGAGCAGGTCTTGGCAATTCCTGAAGTTAGTGGGCTGGAACTTCTTTTGTCCCAAGTACTCAGGGAGCCTACTCGGAAAGATGGAGCCTTCCTAGACTTGCTAGTTGTGAATGGGGAAGGGCTCGTTGGTGACGGGATGGCCTTGGCCAGAGTGATCCTGAAATGGTTGAGTTTAAAAGGGTCAGTGTCATGAGAAAATAGGCCGGCAGAGTTGCTACCCTGGAGTTCAAGAGCGCAAAGGTTATGCCCTTCAGGGAGGTACATAGCAGAGTGCCCTGGGAATATCGGTTGGGAGCCGAGGAAGGGCGTGATTGTCTTGAGGCTTTGAAGGGCCTTGCAGCGAGCCCTGTCCCCGCTGGAAGGGATGCTGGTGGTGTTCAAGACAAAGGCGTTGCAGCCCTTGTCATCTTGTGTGTCCGTCCGTGTGCCCGCCAGCCCGCAAGGTGTGTCCTGCAGGGACGCGTCCTGTCCTGGCTCCCCCGCCAAAGGGCTGCTTCCCCTGGGGAAGGGGATGGGGGAGCTTCCCCCCCACCATTGCCTGCCCCACCAGCGGTGACTCGACCCTGGGGGTGGCATGGTGCCCTTCGAGACTCGCCGGCCCTGATCTGGGGCTCAGCGGGGCTTTTGCACCTCTTGGGTGCCATTTTCCCGGTGCCCCCTGTGCTCCCTCCCCCTCCCACACAGGCACGGAGCCGTTCTGGAGAAACAGCTTTTAATTGACAAAACACAAGAGAAAAGGTCCCATCAAAGCTACTCTACCCCCCCTCCCCCCCCCCCAAATACACCACCCCTCCTCCCCCATCCCCCACTCCCCCCACCTCCTCCTCATCCCTGCTCGGGCTCTACTTCCCCCCCTGCCACCCCCGTGCTGCCTGCCAGAGCCCTGCGCTTGCTGGCCGGCTTTGGCAAGGCGCTCTGCCCCCGCTTCTTGCCCCGCTTCTCGCAGACGGCAGCCTGGGACGGTGGCAGGGCCATCCCCGCAGCCCCCCACGACTCCTGGGGCTCCATCCCCATGGTGTAGAACTCTTCCATGCTCAGGATGGCGTCGGTGATCTCGGGGACGCTGTAGTCGGGGGTGAGCAGCTCCTCGGGCAGGGAGAGCGAGGCAAAGTGGCAGTGGGGGGTGGCTGTGCCGGTGCCACCAAGCTCCCCAGGCCCAGGGCTGCTGCTGAAAGCATCCTGGCTGACCCCCACCGTGTCCAGGGAGCAACCAAAGAGCCTTAGGGCCTCTTCGAGTGGCACCTCCTCGGACACGGTGAGGTCATCTGCCAGGTCCCCAAGGGCTTGGTTGTTGGGTGCAGCAGAAGGGCAGGAGGGGTCGTAGCTGCCCAGGGGGATGTTGCTGCCCAGCTGTGCCTCCGCAGTGGTGGCCGTGCCGTCGATAGTGAGCTGGGCAGGCTGCTCCTCGACGTGCTGGTAGGCGGCGCTGGATGTTGGTAACACAGGGGAGGCAAGGGCCACCATGTTCTCTTCTGCGCCTGTGCCACCATGGTCCCCATGCATAGGGCTGCTGCCGGCATCCTCCTGGGTGGCCTCCACCCCGTCCAGGGAGCAACCCAAGAGGCTTAGGGCCTCTTTGAGAAGCTCCTCATCGGACACGTCAAGGTCTCCTGCCAGGTCCTCCAGGGCCTGGCTGGGGGAGTCATGGCTGCCCGGGGGGATGTTGGTGTCCGGGTGTGCCCCCACAGGAGGTGCCGTGCCGCAGGTGTTGGTCTGGGCAGGCTGCCCCTCGATGTGCTGGCAGCCAGGGTTGGACGTCGGCAACGCCAGGGGGGCTGGGGCCACCACTCTTCCCTCTGCACGGGTGCCACAGGAGTCCCCAGGCATGGGGCTGCTGCCAGGAACATCCTGACTGGTCCCCACCGCATCCAAGGAGCGACCAAAGAGCCTGAGGGCCTCTTGGAGAAGCTCCTCCTCAGAGACTTCCAAGTCTCCATCCGGGTCCCCAGGGGCTTGGTGGTGGGGGCCAGCAGTGGGGCTGCGGGGGGTGTCACGGCCCGGGGGGATGTTGGTGCCCGGGTGTGCCCGCGCAGGGGTGGCCGTGCCAGAGCTGTTGACGTGGGCAGGCTGTGCCTGGATGTGCCGGTAGCCAGGGATGGACGTCGGCAGTGCTGGGGGGGCTGGGGCCTCCGCTCTCCCCTGATAGTTTTGGGGTGTGAGGTGTGTCGGCTGTCCCTGCGGGGTCAGAGGGGCTGCCCAGGCTGGGAGGGTCCTGCAGCCCCTGGGGCCCCCCCACAGGGCAGCAGCCGGCAGAGAAGCGGTGCCATGGCTGAGCGTGGAGCTGGCCGGGGCAGGCAGGTTGGTGACCGTCCACTCGATGTGGAAGACCCGGGGGTCGAAGAAGCAGCCGCATGGAGCCCTCTGCAGACCTGTGTGGGTGAGAGGGAGCCGTGCTGGGCCAGGGGGTTGGGGCCCTCCAAGGACAGCCACCGAGCTGGCCCCGATGGCCGCCATCCCCCAGCTCTGTGCTGGGCACGTGGGCAGCTTGTGGCCGGGGTGCTCCGCGCGGGGTGAGCTGCTGTGCTGGTGGGACAGGCTTGCAAAGCAGGGAGGAGACTGGCTTCTAGGAGGTGAAGCGGGAGAGATGGCCCCAAGCATTGGGGAAATTCTCTGGGACTTGGATTTCCTGGGCACGCATCAGCCAGGCGAGAGCAGGGACGCTTGCCTGGGCTTGCTGAAGCCCTGTGCCAAAAGTGCCCTGGGGACAGGGCTGATGGGGATGCTGGGCGTGCGCGGGGGCCGGGGATGGCGAAGGCGGCGGGGTGGCAGAGCAGCCAGGGGTGCCGTACCTGGTGGTGGTAGTGCCTGGGGGCCCTGGGGTGCCACGTGCAGTGAGGGTGGCCAGGCTGCGGGGAAGGGCTGCTGCTGGCGGGGCAGTGGGCACAGGTTGGCTGCGCCTGGAAGAGAGACAGGAGCGATGGCCGATGGTCACCTCCGCTCTTGCCCCCAAGAGTGTCCCTGGGGTGCAGGGGTCAGGGTGGGTCTGTACCTTGGAGGTAGAAGGTTTGGGGAAGGGCAAAAGTCTGCAGGAGTCGGGGTGCCGGGGGGTCCCGGGGGCCGCGTGGTGGGAGCTGCAGTGGTGGCGGCGCCATGTTGCGTTCTGGCTGTTGGCTGCTAAGGACTCTCTGGCGTCTCCCAGGAGGGAATGTGGGGTGTCCGCGTGTTCCGCCCCGCCCCAACAGCCTCCCCAGCCCCTCCTGCCTGGGGAGGGAAAGGGTTCAGGGGGGGCCTTGCTGCGTTCCCAGAGCTGGCATGTCCTTGGGATTGGTGGGACTTGGTGGGACGAGTGCCACGCCTGGAGTGCTGGCATGGAGGCTGCAGGCTGTTCAGGAGGGGTAGGCAGGGCAGGCGAGGTGGAGGGGTCGCACTCTGTGGAAGGGAGAGGTTGGATGGTAGAGCCCTTCCAGTCAGCAAGGATGTGGTGGAGAGCCTCTGGGTGAGGCTGAGGGGCATGGAAAACAAAGCAGCTGTTGCAGCGGGTGTCTGCTACCGATGGCCCAGCCGGGATGCCCGCACTGCGGAGTTATTTGATAGGCCCTGAGGAGAAATCTCTGGACGAGCAGCCCTTGTCTTGATGGCAGATTTCCCAGACACCACCTGGGAATACCATACTGCTGTGACGAGCAGGTCTTGGCAATTCCTGAAGTTAGTGGGCTGGAACTTCTTTTGTCCCAAGTACTCAGGGAGCCTACTCGGAAAGATGGAGCCTTCCTAGACTTGCTAGTTGTGAATGGGGAAGGGCTCGTTGGTGACGGGATGGCCTTGGCCAGAGTGATCCTGAAATGGTTGAGTTTAAAAGGGTCAGTGTCATGAGAAAATAGGCCGGCAGAGTTGCTACCCTGGAGTTCAAGAGCGCAAAGGTTATGCCCTTCAGGGAGGTACATAGCAGAGTGCCCTGGGAATTCGGTTGGGAGCCGAGGAAGGGCGTGATTGTCTTGAGGCTTTGAAGGGCCTTGCAGCGAGCCCTGTCCCCGCTGGAAGGGATGCTGGTGGTGTTCAAGACAAAGGCGTTGCAGCCCTTGTCATCTTGTGTGTCCGTCCGTGTGCCCGCCAGCCCGCAAGGTGTGTCCTGCAGGGACGCGTCCTGTCCTGGCTCCCCCGCCAAAGGGCTGCTTCCCCTGGGGAAGGGATTGGGGAGCTTCCCCCCCACCATTGCCTGCCCCACCAGCGGTGACTCGACCCTGGGGGTGGCATTGCCTTCCCGAGACTCGCCGGCCCTGATCTGGGCTCAGCGGGGCTTTTGCACCTCTTGGGTGCCATTTTCCCCGGTGCCCCCTGGCTCCCTCCCCCCCTCCCACACAGGCACGGAGCCGTTCTGGAGAAACAGCTTTTAATTGACAAAACACAAGAGAAAAGGTCCCATCAAAGCTACTCTACCCCCCCCCCCCCCCCCCCAAATACACCACCCCTCCTCCCCCATCCCCCACACCCCCCACCACCACCACAACCCTGCTCGGGCTCTACATCCCCCCCAGCCACCCCCGTGCTGCCTGCCAGAGCCCAGCGCGTGCTGGCCGGCTTTGGCAAGGCGCTCAGCCCCCCCGCTTCTTGCCCCCGCTTCTCGCAGACGGCACGGCAGCCTGGGACGTGGCAGGCCCATCCCCGCAGCCCCCCACGACTCCTGGGCTCCATCCCCATGGTGTAGAACTCTTCCATGCTCAGATGGCGTCGGTGATCTCGGGGACGCTGTAGTCGGGGGTGAGCAGCTCCTCGGGCAGGGAGAGCGAGGCAAAGTGGCAGTGGGGGGTGGCTGTGCCGGTGCCACCAAGCTCCCCAGGCCCAGGGCTGCTGCTGAAAGCATCCTGGCTGACCCCCACCGTGTCCAGGGAGCAACCAAAGAGCTTAGGGCCTCTTCGAGTGGCACCTCCTCGGACACGGTGAGGTCATCTGCCAGGTCCCCAAGGGCTTGGTTGTTGGGTGCAGCAGAAGGGCAGGAGGGGTCGTAGCTGCCCAGGGGATGTTGCTGCCCAGCTGTGCCTCCGCAGTGTGGCCGTGCCGTCGATAGTGAGCTGGGCAGGGCTGCTCCTCGACGTGCTGGTAGGCGGCGCTGGATGTTGGTAACACAGGGGAGGCAAGGGCCACCATGTTCTCTTCTGCGCCTGTGCCACCATGGTCCCCATGCATAGGGCTGCTGCCGGCATCCTCCTGGGTGGCCTCCACCCCCGTCCAGGGAGCAACCAACCCAAGAGGCTTAGGCCTCTTTGAGAAGCTCCTCATCGGACACGTCAAAGTCTCCTGCCAGGTCCTCCAGGGCCTGGCTGGGGGAGTCATGGCTGCCCGGGGGATGTTGGTGTCCGGGTGTGCCCCCACAGGAGGTGCCGTGCCGCAGTGTGGTCGGGCAGGCTGCCCCTCGAGGCTGGCAGCCAGGTTTGGACGTCGGCAACAGCAGGGGGCTGGGGCCACCACTCTCCCTCTGCACGGGTGCCACAGGAGTCCCCAGGCATGGGGCTGCTGCCAGGAACATCCTGACTGGTCCCCACCGCATCCAAGGAGCGACCAAAGAGCCTGAGGCCTCTTGGAGAAGCTCCTCCTCAGAGAGACTTCCAAGTCTCCATCCGGGTCCCCAGGGGCTTGGTGGTGGGGGCCAGCAGTGGGGCTGCGGGGGGTGTCACGGCCCGGGGGGATGTTGGTGCCCGGGTGTGCCCGCGCAGGGTGGCCGTGCCAGAGCTGTTGACGTGGGCAAGCTGTGCCTGGATGTGCCGGTAGCCAGGATGGACGTCGGCAGTGCTGGGGGGGCTGGGCCTCGCTCTCTATCCCTGATAGTTTTGGGGTGTGAGGTGTTCGGCTGTCCCGCGGGGTCAGGAGGGGCTGCCCAGGCTGGGAGGGTCCTGCAGCCCCTGGGGCCCCCCCACAGGGCAGCAGCCGGCAGAGAAGCGGTGCCATGGCTGAGCGTGGAGCTGGCCGGGGCAGGCAGTTGGTGACCGTCCACTCGATGTGGAAGACCCGGGGGTCCGAAGAAGCAGCCGCATGGAGCCCTCTGCAGACCTGTGTGGG
>NW_026561820.1:0-33459 GCF_028858705.1 Grus americana | reverse complement strand
GCAGTGGCCAATCCATACGCTTTACTGACCTCTTTGAAAGAGGAACATAAAATGTTTACTGTGCTGGATTTAAAGGATGCCTTCTTTTGCATACCACTGGATACAAAAAGTCAAAGCATATTTGCTTTTTGAGCGGGAAAGTCCTGCTACAGGACGAAAAACGCAACTAACATGGACTAGTACTACCACAAGGTATTTAAGAATAGCCCCACACTATTGGGAAAATCAATTGGCAAAAGATTAGAAATGTGGAAGAGAAACAGAATCAAGGAGGAGGTACACTACTGCAGTATGTGGAATGACATCCTGATAGCAGCAGAAAGCAAAGAAACATGTTTTGAAATGACCATCAGTTTACTGAATTTCCTGGCCAAGGAGGATATAGAGTTTCCAGAAACAAGGCCCAGACAGGGAAAGCAGCAGTGATTTATTGGGATTTGAGATATCTCAAGGACAGAGACATTGGGAAACAAAAGAAAAGAAGCCATTTGTCAGATCCCCGACCCTAACAGCCCAAAGGAACTGAGAGCCTTTCTGGGAATGATTGGGTGGTGTGTTGACGCTGATTCTAAATTATGGACTGTATGTGAAACCCCTATTGCGAAGCCCTGAAGCATCCAAAGACCAATACTTGACTTGGACACCTGAATGCCCAAAAATCACTTAAAGAACTTAAAAAGGCATCAGTGATGGCCCCTGCATTGGGTTACCTGATCTAACCAACCTTCTGAGCTGTTTTGTACATGAAAGGCAACATCTGGCCCTTGGAGTGCTGGTGCAACGTCTGGGATCCTGGAAGCAGCCGGTGGGGTGCTTCTCCAAACACCTTGACAACAACGTGAGTAAAAGGATGGCCAGGATGTTTGCGTGCCGTGGCAGCAACGGTGCTGCTGATTCAGAAGCTCGAAAATTGACTGTGGGCCAGAAGATAGTAGTGGTATAATGTACCACATATGGTAATAACTGTCTTAGAACAAAAGGGGGGTCACTGGCTATCCCCTACAAAATGTTGAAATACCAGGGTGTCCTATTGGAACAAGATGATGTGGAATTAAAAACCACAGCAATTGTAAACCCGTCAATGTTCCTGTCTCAACAGAAAATCCTATCGAGAGATTGGAACACGATTGCCTGCTAACAAGTTTATTCCAGCAGACCGGACCTGAAGGACGAAACTTTGAAGGATCCTGAATCTGGAACTGTTTACGAATGGAAACAGTTTTGTGCAAGAAGGAAGGCGAACGCCGGATATGCTGTTGTTAGCAAGCACCGACAAGGAATTGGAGTCAGGGACACTACCTGCAAATACATCAGCGCAGAAAGCAGAATTGGTGGCGTAAAAGCAGGCTTTACGGATGGCAGAAGGGAAAAGGGTAGACATATGGACGGATTCCAAATATGCATTTGGTGTGATCCATGCTCATGGAGCTATCTGGAAAGAAAGAGGACTGTTATCAGCCCAAGGATCACCCATAAGGCATAAGGAAGAAGTTCTTCAGCTCCTACAAGATGTGCAGAAACCAAGGAAGTGGCTGTAATGCATTGCACGCCTCATCAATTTGTGGTCAGACGGTAATCCGATGGCGGATAAAGCTGCAAAGGAGGCTGCAGGACAAGGCATCCTTGCACTAGTACCAGTAAAACAGATGAAAATTCCAAATTTTAAAAGCGAGATACAGCCAACTAGATGAACAATTGGCAGAGCACTTAAAAGCATCTCAGAATACGGAAGGATGATGGGTAACACCAGAAAATCAGGTATAGTAACTCCTGCAATTATGTTAGAACTTGCAAAAGAGAAACATGAGCAGACACACTGGGGTTAGGTGCTAAATGGTTACAAGTTTAAGAACATCAGTAATGTGTCTGGGATAGAAAATATGAGTGGAGGTATGAAAAGTAATTATTTCAAAACTTCCAAAGGGGGGAAATGTAACCTGTGGGATAGGGGCCGTGAACAGAAGCTCTAGAATCAGGTTGACGTAATTAGTTTGTAAACCAAGGTAATAGGTAATGAAGCTAACTGACCATGGCAAGCGCAATGCTGCTATGTTCCTTGTACAGGTCCCTACCCCGACCGGACAACCAGGCCCGGGAATATTTTTCTTATGAAGTAGTTGTTAAGGACAGGTGCATCCCACAGCAAGGATACTGCGCATGTCTGCAAGAAGAGGGTCACGCAGAGCGGACACAGGTGCAAGACCACTGACGACCACCAGAGACCCTTGAGGACCACCGACTCAAATCACTGAGCCTACGTGACGGGGAGGAGAATTTGGAACTGGATTCCAAAAATGATTATCATAGGACTGCCTTTCTGAGAAAAACGCTGACTATGTATATTTTGATCCTACATAACCTGTGTGTTGGTGATCACCTGGCATGCACTTGGGCGGAGCTATCCCCCGTGCATCCAGCGCTGCGATAAAGAATGCCTGCCTTTTAACACTACATTGGTGTTATGAGGTTTATTCCCAGGTTTCGGTGACAGTTTTGGCGACCCAGATGGGACTCTGCTTCTGAACCTCGATGGATCCGTGGGATCGCAGGACCTCCAGCCGCACCACCGGGGAATTCTCGGGGAGAACCTCCGATCCCCGAACCGAAGATCTCTGAGCAAGACCCCTGGGAAAGGTAAAAGGCATTCTTGTTTGATCTGGATATTGCACTCTACCACCGTGGCAGGACAGGCCCCAACCGAGAGAAACCCCCTGAGGGAGCTCTAACACGGGTTGGGGTCCCTCTGACTGAGTGCTTGTGTGATGCTGCACATCACAACCACTACTCCCTGGGAGATGGGTACTATTTCCGAGTAAGAAACCAAGCCCACGAAAAAACACCACTGGGATGTATTTGGAACATTGGAAAAGATCTGGAAGAATTGATCCCTTTGACTCGGAAACGATTGTTGAATATTGTAATCACTGTGGCCACTGCATACTTTAGAGAGCGGGAAAAGTGGGCCGGAAAATGGGACGTTGCAGTATAAACACGATTTTGCAATTGAATGCTATTTTGTGAGAGGGAAGGTAAAATGAAATGAAACGGCATATGTAAGAATTGTTTGTTTTTCACACTGCGAAATCATCTGGAATGGGCAAAGTGAGGCAATGTGAATTGGTTTCACCTAGTTCTGTGGTAATGGCGTTAAGGGCAGGAACCTGATAAAAATTTGAAAAAGGTTGTATGGGCTTTGTGTGAATCGGTAAATGGTGTTTTAAAAAAAGTTGAATAGAAGACGATGAAGTTGAATTATTGGTTGCACCTCGTAGAAGGCTAGGAAATGATCAAGGGGATCAAAATCTGGGGGTAATAATGCTTCCCGCCCCTCCTGTGGAAGGGGAGGCGGAAGGATTCAGCCCGATTGCCGGAGGACAAGGGGAAGAGGGGAGGAGACGGATTAACTCCCCTCCCGGCCCCTCTGGACAGGCAGTTGGTAATGAGGGCCCGGTAATGGTCAAAAGTTCCCTTCTCAATAACTGATTTAAGAGCATGGAAAAAACTGCAGGCACCTATCGGGATGATCCTGAAAGAGTTGCCAAAGCAGTAGAAACAAAAAATCAGAACCCCAAAACCCCGACTGGAGGATTTGCAAGTAATATTGGATACTTTGTTGGAAGATACCGAAAAGAAAATGGTATTGAATACAGCCAGAAAACAAGTAGAAGGAGCTCATGCTAATGGGATTATACAAGGGACAGTGGACCAGAATTTTCCATCCACAAATCCTGAGTGGGACCCTAATCAGCCGGGACCCAGAGGGATGCTGACTGGATATCAGAAGTGGTATTTTGTTTGGTGTTAGACTTGCAATGCAAAAGCAATTAATTGGTCTAAACTCTATGAAGTGAGACAAGAATTAAATGAGTCCCCTTCAGCCTTTATGGAAAGACTGAAGGTTGACTGCTAGAAAATCTACTAATTTGGACCCAGAAAAAAACCAACCAACGAACCAACCAAAAAACCCCAACACAAACCAACAAAAATAAAGACACGGAAGAAGCTATACAATTGGCCTCTATACTTATGGACAGTCGGCCCTAGAAGAAACTCCAGAAACTGGAAGGGGCTGAGTCCAGAGACTTAGGTAAAATGCTTGAAGTAGCCTGGGACCGTGTATAACAACAGAGAAGAAGAAAAAGAAGAAGTCAGACAAATGCAAAGGGATGGAAAAATTCTGGCAATCTTGACTGAGAATAATAAATACGTAAAGAGCAAACTCAGCCATAAATCAGCAGAGGGTGTTGGTGCGACGGGGGCGAAAAGAGAACTGGCCTTTCTCTTGAAACCGTTAAAATTTAAGCTGGGAAAACAGTGGGTAACACATCAATTTTTGTACATGCCTGACTGTCCGTTGCCTTTATTGGGACAAGATTTATTAGGCAAATTAGATGCACAAATAAATTTTTAAAGATGCAGAAATTAGATTACTAAATACCAGAATCAAAAGCCATAGAGGCGAGAGTGTTTATGTTACAGGATTCCTCCACGGAGGAACCAGATTCCAGAAGTGGTGGACAATGCAGTAGCCCCTTTGGCATGGGCAAGTGAAGTTCCAGGACGATCCAAACTGGCGGAACCGGCAAAGGTGACTTTAAAACCTGGAGCCAAGCCAGTAAGACAAAACCAGTATCCTATAAAGAGCGGGAGGCTCGAAAGGGATTAGAGGGCTTAATTACAAAATTTTTAGAATGTGGGCTGTTAGGAGAATGTGAATCAGAACGCAATAGCCCTATACTACCAGTAAGGAAATCAGGAGGCAGGGAATATCGATTAGTTCAGGATCTAAGGGCCATAAATCAGATAGTTCAAGATATACGCCCAGCAGTGGCCAATCCATACGCTTTACTGACCTCTTTGAAAGAGGAACATAAAATGGTTTACTGTGCTGGATTTAAAGGATGCCTTCTTTTGCATACCTCTGGATACAAAAAGTCAAAGCATATTTGCTTTTGAGCGGGAAAGTCCTGCTACAGGACGAAAAACGCAACTAACATGGACTGTACTTCCACAAGGATTTAAGAATAGCCCCACACTATTGGGAAATCAATTGGCAAAAGAGTTAGAAATGTGGAAGAAACAGAATCAAGGAGGAGGTACACTACTGCAGTATGTGGATGACATCCTGATAGCAGCAGAAAGCAAAGAAACATGTTTTGAAATGACCATCAGTTTACTGAATTTCCTGGGCCAAGGAGGATATAGAGTTTCCAGAAACAAGGCCCAGACAGGGAAAGCAGCAGTGATTTATTTGGGATTTGAGATATCTCAAGGACAGAGACAATTGGGAAACAAAAGAAAAGAAGCCATTTGTCAGATCCCCGACCCTAACAGCCCAAAGGAACTGAGAGCCTTTCTGGGAATGATTGGGTGGTGTTGACGCTGGATTCTAAATTATGGACTGTATGTGAAACCCCTATGCGAAGCCCTGAAGGCATCCAAAGACCAATACTTGACTTGGACACCTGAATGCCAAAAATCACTTAAAGAACTTAAAAAGGCATCAGTGATGGCCCCTGCATTGGGTTTACCTGATCTAACCAAACCTTCTGAGCTGTTTGTACATGAAAGGCAACATCTGGCCCTTGGAGTGCTGGTGCAACGTCTGGGATCCTGGAAGCAGCCGGTGGGGTGCTTCTCCAAACACCTTGACAACGTGAGTAAAGGATGGCCAGGATGTTTGCGTGCCGTGGCAGCAACGGTGCTGCTGATTCAGGAAGCTCGAAAATTGACTGTGGGCCAGAAGATAGTAGTGGTATATGTACCACATATGGTAATAACTGTCTTAGAACAAAAGGGGGGTCACTGGCTATCCCCTAGCAAAATGTTGAAATACCAGGTTGTCCTATTGGAACAAGATGATGTGGAATTAAAAACCACAGCAATTGTAAACCCGTCAATGTTCCTGTCAACAGAAAATCCTATCGAGAAATTGGAACACGATTGCCTGCTAACAAGTTTATTCCAGCAGACCGGACCTGAAGGACGAACCTTTGAAGGATCCTGATCTGGAACTGTTTACGAATGGAAACAGTTTTTGTGCAAGAAGGAAGGCGAACGGCCGGATATGCTGTTGTTAGCACCGACAAGGTATTGGAGTCAGGGACACTACCTGCAAATACATCAGCGCAGAAAGCAGAATTGGTGGCGTTAAAGCAGGCTTTACGGATGGCAGAAGGGAAAAGGGTAGACATATGGACGGATTCCAAATATGCATTTGGTGTGATCCATGCTCATGGAGCTATCTGGAAAGAAAGAGGACTGTTATCAGCCCAAGGATCACCCATAAGGCATAAGGAAGAAGTTCTTCAGCTCCTACAAGATGTGCAGAAACCGAAGGAAGTGGCTGTAATGCATTGCACGCCTCATCAATTTGGTCAGACGGTAATCGATTGGCGGATAAAGCTGCAAAGGAGGCTGCAGGACAAGGCATCCTTGCACTAGTACCAGTAAAACAGATAAAATTCCAAATTTAAAAGCGAGATACAGCCAACTAGATGAACAATTGGCAGAGCACTTAAAAGCATCTCAGAATACGGAAGGATGATGGGTAACACCAGAAAATCAGGTAATAGTAACTCCGCAAGTTATGTTAGAACTTGCAAAAGAGAAACATGAGCAGACACACTGGGGTGTAGGTGCTATGGTTACAAGTTTAAGAACATCAGTAATGTGTCTGGGATAGGAAAATATGAGTGGAGGTATTGAAAAGTAATTATTTCAAAACTTCCAAAGGGGGAAATGTAACCGTGGGATAGGGGCCGTGAGACAGAAGCTCTAGAATCAGGTTGACGTAATTAGTTTGTAACCAAGGTAATAGGTAATGAAGCTAACTGACCATGGCAAGGCGCAATGCTGCTATGTTCCTTGTACAGTCCCTACCCGACCGGACAACAGGCCCGGGAATATTATTCTTATGAAGTAAGTTGTTAAGGACAGGTGCATCCACAGCAAGGATACTGCGCATGTCTGCAAGAAGAGGGTCACGCAGCGGACACAGGTGCGAGACCACTGACGACCACCAGAGACCCTTGAGGACCACCGACTCAAATCACTGAGCCTACGTGACGGGGAGGAGAATGTGGAACTGGATTCCAAGAAATGATTATCATAGGACTGCCTTTTCTGAGAAAAACGCTGACTATGTATATTTTGATCCTACATAACCTGTGTGTTGGTGATCACCTGGCATGCACGTTGGGCGGAGCTATCCCCCGTGCATCCAGCGCTGCGATAAAGAATGCCTGCCTTTTAACACTACATTGGTGTTATGAGGTTTATTCCCAGGTTTCGGTGACAGTTTTGGCGACCCAGATGGGACTCTGCTTCTGAACCTCGATGGATCCGTGGGATCGCAGGACCTCCAGCCGGCACCGGGGAATTCTCGGGGAAACCTCCGATCCCCGGACCGAAGAGCTCTGAGCAAGACCCCTGGGAAAGGTAAAGGCATTCTTGTTTGATCTGGATATTTGCTCTTACCACCGTGGCAGGACAGGCCCGCACCGAGAGAAACCCCTGAGGGAGCTCTAACACGGGTTGGGGTCCCTCTGACTGAGTGCTTGTGATAGTGCACAATCACAACCACTAAGTCCCTGGGAGATGGGTACTTTTCCGAGTAAGAAACCAAGCCCACGAAAAACACCACTGGGATGTATTTTGGAACATTGGAAAGATCTGGGAAGAATTGATCCTTTGACTCGGAAACGATTGATTGAATATTGTAATCACTGGTGGCCACTGCATACTTTAGAGAGCGGGGAAAAGTGGCCGGAAAATGGGACGTTGCAGTATAACACGATTTTGCAATTGATGCTATTTTGTGAGAGGGAAGGTAAATGGAATGAAACGGCATATGTAGATTTGTTTTTCACACTGCGAAATCATCTGGAATGGCAAAGGCAATGTGAATTGGTTTCACCTAGTTCTGTGGTAATGGCGTTAAAGGGGCAGGAACCTGATAAAAATTTGAAAAAGGTTGTTTGGCTTGTGATATCGGTAAATGGTGTTTTAAATGTGAATTTGAAGACGATGATGTTGAATTATTGGTTGCACCTCGTAGAAGGCTAGGAAATGATCAAGGGGATCAAAATCTGGGGGTAATAATGCTTCCGCCCCTCCTGTGGAAGGGGAGGCGGAAGGATTCAGCCCGATTGCCGGGAGGACAAGGGGAAGAGGGGGAGGAGACGGATTAACTCCCCTCCCGGCCCCTCTTTGACAGGCAGTTGGTAATGAGGGCCGGTAATGGTCAAAGTTCCCTTCTCAATAACTGATTTAAGAGCATGGAAAGAAACTGCAGGCACCTATCGGGATGATCCTGAAAGAGTTGCCAAAGCAGTAGAAACAATAATCAGAACCCAAAACCCCGACTGGGAGGATTTGCAAGTAATATTGGATACTTTGTTGGAAGATACCGAAAAGAAAATGGTATTGAATACAGCCAGAAAACAAGTAGAAGGAGCTCATGCTAATGGGATTATACAAGGGACAGTGGACCAGAATTTTCCATCCACAAATCCTGAGTGGGACCCTAATCAGCCGGGACCCAGAGGGATGCTGACTGGATATCAGAAGTGGATTTTGTTTGGTGTTAGACTTGCAATGCCAAAAGCAATTAATTGGTCTAAACTCTATGAAGTGAGACAAGAATTAAATGAGTCCCCTTCAGCCTTTATGGAAAGACTGAAGGTGACTGCTAGAAAATCTACTAATTTGGACCCAGAAAAAAACCAACCAACGAACCAACCAAAAAACCCCAACACAAACCAACAAAAATAAAGACACGGAAGAAGCTATACAATTGGCCTCTATACTTATGGGACAGTCGGCCCTAGAAGAAACTCCAGAAACTGGAAGGGGCTGAGTCCAGAGACTTAGGTAAAATGCTTGAAGTAGCCTGGACCGTGTATAACAACAGAGAAGAAGAAAAAGAAGAAGTCAGACAAATGCAAAGGGATGGAAAAATTCTGGCAATCTTGACTGAGAATAATAAATACGTAAAGCAAAACTCAGCCATAAATCAGCAGAGGGTGTTGGTGCGACGGGGCGAAAAGAGAACTGGCCTTTCTTGAAACCGTTAAAATTTAAGCTGGGAAAACAGTGGGTAACACATCAATTTTTGTACATGCCTGACTGTCCGTTGCCTTTATTGGGACAAGATTTATTAGGCAAATTAGATGCACAAATAATTTTTAAAGATGCAGAAATTAGATTACTAATACCAGAATCAAAAGCCATAGAGGCGAGAGTGTTTATGTTACAGGATTCCTCCACGGAGGAACAGATTCCAGAAGTGGTGGACAATGCAGTAGCCCCTTTGGCATGGGCAAGTGAAGTTCCAGGACGATCCAAACTGGCGGAACCGGCAAAGGTGACTTTAAAACCTGGAGCCAAGCCAGTAAGACAAAACCAGTATCCTATGAAGCGGGAGGCTCGAAAGGGATTAGAGGGCTTAATTACAAAATTTTTAGAATGTGGGCTGTTAGGAGAATGTGAATCAGAACGCAATAGCCCTATACTACCAGTAAGGAAATCAGGAGGCAGGGAATATCGATTAGTTCAGGATCTAAGGGCCATAAATCAGATAGTTCAAGATATACGCCCAGCAGTGGCCAATCCATACGCTTTACTGACCTCTTTGAAAGAGGAACATAAAATGGTTTACTGTGCTGGATTTAAAGGATGCCTTCTTTTGCATACCTCTGGATACAAAAAGTCAAAGCATATTTGCTTTTGAGCGGGAAAGTCCTGCTACAGGACGAAAAACGCAACTAACATGGACTGTACTTCCACAAGGATTTAAGAATAGCCCCACACTATTGGGAAATCAATTGGCAAAAGAGTTAGAAATGTGGAAGAAACAGAATCAAGGAGGAGGTACACTACTGCAGTATGTGGATGACATCCTGATAGCAGCAGAAAGCAAAGAAACATGTTTTGAAATGACCATCAGTTTACTGAATTTCCTGGGCCAAGGAGGATATAGAGTTTCCAGAAACAAGGCCCAGACAGGGAAAGCAGCAGTGATTTATTTGGGATTTGAGATATCTCAAGGACAGAGACAATTGGGAAACAAAAGAAAAGAAGCCATTTGTCAGATCCCCGACCCTAACAGCCCAAAGGAACTGAGAGCCTTTCTGGGAATGATTGGGTGGTGTTGACGCTGGATTCTAAATTATGGACTGTATGTGAAACCCCTATGCGAAGCCCTGAAGGCATCCAAAGACCAATACTTGACTTGGACACCTGAATGCCAAAAATCACTTAAAGAACTTAAAAAGGCATCAGTGATGGCCCCTGCATTGGGTTTACCTGATCTAACCAAACCTTCTGAGCTGTTTGTACATGAAAGGCAACATCTGGCCCTTGGAGTGCTGGTGCAACGTCTGGGATCCTGGAAGCAGCCGGTGGGGTGCTTCTCCAAACACCTTGACAACGTGAGTAAAGGATGGCCAGGATGTTTGCGTGCCGTGGCAGCAACGGTGCTGCTGATTCAGGAAGCTCGAAAATTGACTGTGGGCCAGAAGATAGTAGTGGTATATGTACCACATATGGTAATAACTGTCTTAGAACAAAAGGGGGGTCACTGGCTATCCCCTAGCAAAATGTTGAAATACCAGGTTGTCCTATTGGAACAAGATGATGTGGAATTAAAAACCACAGCAATTGTAAACCCGTCAATGTTCCTGTCAACAGAAAATCCTATCGAGAAATTGGAACACGATTGCCTGCTAACAAGTTTATTCCAGCAGACCGGACCTGAAGGACGAACCTTTGAAGGATCCTGATCTGGAACTGTTTACGAATGGAAACAGTTTTGTGCAAGAAGGAAGGCGAACGGCCGGATATGCTGTTGTTAGCACCGACAAGGTATTGGAGTCAGGGACACTACCTGCAAATACATCAGCGCAGAAAGCAGAATTGGTGGCGTTAAAGCAGGCTTTACGGATGGCAGAAGGGAAAAGGGTAGACATATGGACGGATTCCAAATATGCATTTGGTGTGATCCATGCTCATGGAGCTATCTGGAAAGAAAGAGGACTGTTATCAGCCCAAGGATCACCCATAAGGCATAAGGAAGAAGTTCTTCAGCTCCTACAAGATGTGCAGAAACCGAAGGAAGTGGCTGTAATGCATTGCACGCCTCATCAATTTGGTCAGACGGTAATCGATTGGCGGATAAAGCTGCAAAGGAGGCTGCAGGACAAGGCATCCTTGCACTAGTACCAGTAAAACAGATGAAAATTCCAAATTTAAAAGCGAGATACAGCCAACTAGATGAACAATTGGCAGAGCACTTAAAAGCATCTCAGAATACGGAAGGATGATGGGTAACACCAGAAAATCAGGTAATAGTAACTCCGCAAGTTATGTTAGAACTTGCAAAAGAGAAACATGAGCAGACACACTGGGGTGTAGGTGCTATGGTTACAAGTTTAAGAACATCAGTAATGTGTCTGGGATAGGAAAATATGAGTGGAGGTATTGAAAAGTAATTATTTCAAAACTTCCAAAGGGGGGAAATGTAACCGTGGGATAGGGGCCGTGAGACAGAAGCTCTAGAATCAGGTTGACGTAATTAGTTTGTAACCAAGGTAATAGGTAATGAAGCTAACTGACCATGGCAAGGCGCAATGCTGCTATGTTCCTTGTACAGTCCCTACCCGACCGGACAACAGGCCCGGGAATATTATTCTTATGAAGTAAGTTGTTAAGGACAGGTGCATCCACAGCAAGGATACTGCGCATGTCTGCAAGAAGAGGGTCACGCAGCGGACACAGGTGCGAGACCACTGACGACCACCAGAGACCCTTGAGGACCACCGACTCAAATCACTGAGCCTACGTGACGGGGAGGAGAATGTGGAACTGGATTCCAAGAAATGATTATCATAGGACTGCCTTTTCTGAGAAAAACGCTGACTATGTATATTTTGATCCTACATAACCTGTGTGTTGGTGATCACCTGGCATGCACGTTGGGCGGAGCTATCCCCCGTGCATCCAGCGCTGCGATAAAGAATGCCTGCCTTTTAACACTACATTGGTGTTATGAGGTTTATTCCCAGGTTTCGGTGACAGTTTTGGCGACCCAGATGGGACTCTGCTTCTGAACCTCGATGGATCCGTGGGATCGCAGGACCTCCAGCCGGCACCGGGGAATTCTCGGGGAGAACCTCCGATCCCCGGACCGAAGAGCTCTGAGCAAGACCCCTGGGAAAGGTAAAGGCATTCTTGTTTGATCTGGATATTTGCTCTTACCACCGTGGCAGGACAGGCCCGCACCGAGAGAAACCCCTGAGGGAGCTCTAACACGGGTTGGGGTCCCTCTGACTGAGTGCTTGTGATAGTGCACAATCACAACCACTAAGTCCCTGGGAGATGGGTACTTTTCCGAGTAAGAAACCAAGCCCACGAAAAACACCACTGGGATGTATTTTGGAACATTGGAAAGATCTGGGAAGAATTGATCCTTTGACTCGGAAACGATTGATTGAATATTGTAATCACTGGTGGCCACTGCATACTTTAGAGAGCGGGGAAAAGTGGCCGGAAAATGGGACGTTGCAGTATAACACGATTTTGCAATTGATGCTATTTTGTGAGAGGGAAGGTAAATGGAATGAAACGGCATATGTAGATTTGTTTTTCACACTGCGAAATCATCTGGAATGGCAAAGGCAATGTGAATTGGTTTCACCTAGTTCTGTGGTAATGGCGTTAAAGGGGCAGGAACCTGATAAAAATTTGAAAAAGGTTGTTTGGCTTGTGATATCGGTAAATGGTGTTTTAAATGTGAATTTGAAGACGATGATGTTGAATTATTGGTTGCACCTCGTAGAAGGCTAGGAAATGATCAAGGGGATCAAAATCTGGGGGTAATAATGCTTCCGCCCCTCCTGTGGAAGGGGAGGCGGAAGGATTCAGCCCGATTGCCGGGAGGACAAGGGGAAGAGGGGGAGGAGACGGATTAACTCCCCTCCCGGCCCCTCTTTGACAGGCAGTTGGTAATGAGGGCCCGGTAATGGTCAAAGTTCCCTTCTCAATAACTGATTTAAGAGCATGGAAAGAAACTGCAGGCACCTATCGGGATGATCCTGAAAGAGTTGCCAAAGCAGTAGAAACAATAATCAGAACCCAAAACCCCGACTGGGAGGATTTGCAAGTAATATTGGATACTTTGTTGGAAGATACCGAAAAGAAAATGGTATTGAATACAGCCAGAAAACAAGTAGAAGGAGCTCATGCTAATGGGATTATACAAGGGACAGTGGACCAGAATTTTCCATCCACAAATCCTGAGTGGGACCCTAATCAGCCGGGACCCAGAGGGATGCTGACTGGATATCAGAAGTGGATTTTGTTTGGTGTTAGACTTGCAATGCCAAAAGCAATTAATTGGTCTAAACTCTATGAAGTGAGACAAGAATTAAATGAGTCCCCTTCAGCCTTTATGGAAAGACTGAAGGTGACTGCTAGAAAATCTACTAATTTGGACCCAGAAAAAACCAACCAACGAACCAACCAAAAAACCCCAACACAAACCAACAAAAATAAAGACACGGAAGAAGCTATACAATTGGCCTCTATACTTATGGGACAGTCGGCCCTAGAAGAAACTCCAGAAACTGGAAGGGGCTGAGTCCAGAGACTTAGGTAAAATGCTTGAAGTAGCCTGGACCGTGTATAACAACAGAGAAGAAGAAAAAGAAGAAGTCAGACAAATGCAAAGGGATGGAAAAATTCTGGCAATCTTGACTGAGAATAATAAATACGTAAAGCAAAACTCAGCCATAAATCAGCAGAGGGTGTTGGTGCGACGGGGCGAAAAGAGAACTGGCCTTTCTTGAAACCGTTAAAATTTAAGCTGGGAAAACAGTGGGTAACACATCAATTTTTGTACATGCCTGACTGTCCGTTGCCTTTATTGGGACAAGATTTATTAGGCAAATTAGATGCACAAATAATTTTTAAAGATGCAGAAATTAGATTACTAATACCAGAATCAAAAGCCATAGAGGCGAGAGTGTTTATGTTACAGGATTCCTCCACGGAGGAACAGATTCCAGAAGTGGTGGACAATGCAGTAGCCCCTTTGGCATGGGCAAGTGAAGTTCCAGGACGATCCAAACTGGCGGAACCGGCAAAGGTGACTTTAAAACCTGGAGCCAAGCCAGTAAGACAAAACCAGTATCCTATGAAGCGGGAGGCTCGAAAGGGATTAGAGGGCTTAATTACAAAATTTTTAGAATGTGGGCTGTTAGGAGAATGTGAATCAGAACGCAATAGCCCTATACTACCAGTAAGGAAATCAGGAGGCAGGGAATATCGATTAGTTCAGGATCTAAGGGCCATAAATCAGATAGTTCAAGATATACGCCCAGCAGTG
Source organism: Grus americana (assembly GCF_028858705.1). Classification (NCBI taxonomy): domain Eukaryota; kingdom Metazoa; phylum Chordata; class Aves; order Gruiformes; family Gruidae; genus Grus; species Grus americana. Next base: position 19,073 of record NW_026561820.1, on the reverse strand, counting down.
GCCAATCCATACGCTTTACTGACCTCTTTGAAAGAGGAACATAAAATGGTTTACTGTGCTGGATTTAAAGGATGCCTTCTTTTGCATACCTCTGGATACAAAAAGTCAAAGCATATTTGCTTTTGAGCGGGAAAGTCCTGCTACAGGACGAAAAACGCAACTAACATGGACTGTACTTCCACAAGGATTTAAGAATAGCCCCACACTATTGGGAAATCAATTGGCAAAAGAGTTAGAAATGTGGAAGAAACAGAATCAAGGAGGAGGTACACTACTGCAGTATGTGGATGACATCCTGATAGCAGCAGAAAGCAAAGAAACATGTTTTGAAATGACCATCAGTTTACTGAATTTCCTGGGCCAAGGAGGATATAGAGTTTCCAGAAACAAGGCCCAGACAGGGAAAGCAGCAGTGATTTATTTGGGATTTGAGATATCTCAAGGACAGAGACAATTGGGAAACAAAAGAAAAGAAGCCATTTGTCAGATCCCCGACCCTAACAGCCCAAAGGAACTGAGAGCCTTTCTGGGAATGATTGGGTGGTGTTGACGCTGGATTCTAAATTATGGACTGTATGTGAAACCCCTATGCGAAGCCCTGAAGGCATCCAAAGACCAATACTTGACTTGGACACCTGAATGCCAAAAATCACTTAAAGAACTTAAAAAGGCATCAGTGATGGCCCCTGCATTGGGTTTACCTGATCTAACCAAACCTTCTGAGCTGTTTGTACATGAAAGGCAACATCTGGCCCTTGGAGTGCTGGTGCAACGTCTGGGATCCTGGAAGCAGCCGGTGGGGTGCTTCTCCAAACACCTTGACAACGTGAGTAAAGGATGGCCAGGATGTTTGCGTGCCGTGGCAGCAACGGTGCTGCTGATTCAGGAAGCTCGAAAATTGACTGTGGGCCAGAAGATAGTAGTGGTATATGTACCACATATGGTAATAACTGTCTTAGAACAAAAGGGGGGTCACTGGCTATCCCCTAGCAAAATGTTGAAATACCAGGTTGTCCTATTGGAACAAGATGATGTGGAATTAAAAACCACAGCAATTGTAAACCCGTCAATGTTCCTGTCAACAGAAAATCCTATCGAGAAATTGGAACACGATTGCCTGCTAACAAGTTTATTCCAGCAGACCGGACCTGAAGGACGAACCTTTGAAGGATCCTGATCTGGAACTGTTTACGAATGGAAACAGTTTTGTGCAAGAAGGAAGGCGAACGGCCGGATATGCTGTTGTTAGCACCGACAAGGTATTGGAGTCAGGGACACTACCTGCAAATACATCAGCGCAGAAAGCAGAATTGGTGGCGTTAAAGCAGGCTTTACGGATGGCAGAAGGGAAAAGGGTAGACATATGGACGGATTCCAAATATGCATTTGGTGTGATCCATGCTCATGGAGCTATCTGGAAAGAAAGAGGACTGTTATCAGCCCAAGGATCACCCATAAGGCATAAGGAAGAAGTTCTTCAGCTCCTACAAGATGTGCAGAAACCGAAGGAAGTGGCTGTAATGCATTGCACGCCTCATCAATTTGGTCAGACGGTAATCGATTGGCGGATAAAGCTGCAAAGGAGGCTGCAGGACAAGGCATCCTTGCACTAGTACCAGTAAAACAGATGAAAATTCCAAATTTAAAAGCGAGATACAGCCAACTAGATGAACAATTGGCAGAGCACTTAAAAGCATCTCAGAATACGGAAGGATGATGGGTAACACCAGAAAATCAGGTAATAGTAACTCCGCAAGTTATGTTAGAACTTGCAAAAGAGAAACATGAGCAGACACACTGGGGTGTAGGTGCTATGGTTACAAGTTTAAGAACATCAGTAATGTGTCTGGGATAGGAAAATATGAGTGGAGGTATTGAAAAGTAATTATTTCAAAACTTCCAAAGGGGGGAAATGTAACCGTGGGATAGGGGCCGTGAGACAGAAGCTCTAGAATCAGGTTGACGTAATTAGTTTGTAACCAAGGTAATAGGTAATGAAGCTAACTGACCATGGCAAGGCGCAATGCTGCTATGTTCCTTGTACAGTCCCTACCCGACCGGACAACAGGCCCGGGAATATTATTCTTATGAAGTAAGTTGTTAAGGACAGGTGCATCCACAGCAAGGATACTGCGCATGTCTGCAAGAAGAGGGTCACGCAGCGGACACAGGTGCGAGACCACTGACGACCACCAGAGACCCTTGAGGACCACCGACTCAAATCACTGAGCCTACGTGACGGGGAGGAGAATGTGGAACTGGATTCCAAGAAATGATTATCATAGGACTGCCTTTTCTGAGAAAAACGCTGACTATGTATATTTTGATCCTACATAACCTGTGTGTTGGTGATCACCTGGCATGCACGTTGGGCGGAGCTATCCCCCGTGCATCCAGCGCTGCGATAAAGAATGCCTGCCTTTTAACACTACATTGGTGTTATGAGGTTTATTCCCAGGTTTCGGTGACAGTTTTGGCGACCCAGATGGGACTCTGCTTCTGAACCTCGATGGATCCGTGGGATCGCAGGACCTCCAGCCGGCACCGGGGAATTCTCGGGGAGAACCTCCGATCCCCGGACCGAAGAGCTCTGAGCAAGACCCCTGGGAAAGGTAAAGGCATTCTTGTTTGATCTGGATATTTGCTCTTACCACCGTGGCAGGACAGGCCCGCACCGAGAGAAACCCCTGAGGGAGCTCTAACACGGGTTGGGGTCCCTCTGACTGAGTGCTTGTGATAGTGCACAATCACAACCACTAAGTCCCTGGGAGATGGGTACTTTTCCGAGTAAGAAACCAAGCCCACGAAAAACACCACTGGGATGTATTTTGGAACATTGGAAAGATCTGGGAAGAATTGATCCTTTGACTCGGAAACGATTGATTGAATATTGTAATCACTGGTGGCCACTGCATACTTTAGAGAGCGGGGAAAAGTGGCCGGAAAATGGGACGTTGCAGTATAACACGATTTTGCAATTGATGCTATTTTGTGAGAGGGAAGGTAAATGGAATGAAACGGCATATGTAGATTTGTTTTTCACACTGCGAAATCATCTGGAATGGCAAAGGCAATGTGAATTGGTTTCACCTAGTTCTGTGGTAATGGCGTTAAAGGGGCAGGAACCTGATAAAAATTTGAAAAAGGTTGTTTGGCTTGTGATATCGGTAAATGGTGTTTTAAATGTGAATTTGAAGACGATGATGTTGAATTATTGGTTGCACCTCGTAGAAGGCTAGGAAATGATCAAGGGGATCAAAATCTGGGGGTAATAATGCTTCCGCCCCTCCTGTGGAAGGGGAGGCGGAAGGATTCAGCCCGATTGCCGGGAGGACAAGGGGAAGAGGGGGAGGAGACGGATTAACTCCCCTCCCGGCCCCTCTTTGACAGGCAGTTGGTAATGAGGGCCCGGTAATGGTCAAAGTTCCCTTCTCAATAACTGATTTAAGAGCATGGAAAGAAACTGCAGGCACCTATCGGGATGATCCTGAAAGAGTTGCCAAAGCAGTAGAAACAATAATCAGAACCCAAAACCCCGACTGGGAGGATTTGCAAGTAATATTGGATACTTTGTTGGAAGATACCGAAAAGAAAATGGTATTGAATACAGCCAGAAAACAAGTAGAAGGAGCTCATGCTAATGGGATTATACAAGGGACAGTGGACCAGAATTTTCCATCCACAAATCCTGAGTGGGACCCTAATCAGCCGGGACCCAGAGGGATGCTGACTGGATATCAGAAGTGGATTTTGTTTGGTGTTAGACTTGCAATGCCAAAAGCAATTAATTGGTCTAAACTCTATGAAGTGAGACAAGAATTAAATGAGTCCCCTTCAGCCTTTATGGAAAGACTGAAGGTGACTGCTAGAAAATCTACTAATTTGGACCCAGAAAAAACCAACCAACGAACCAACCAAAAAACCCCAACACAAACCAACAAAAATAAAGACACGGAAGAAGCTATACAATTGGCCTCTATACTTATGGGACAGTCGGCCCTAGAAGAAACTCCAGAAACTGGAAGGGGCTGAGTCCAGAGACTTAGGTAAAATGCTTGAAGTAGCCTGGACCGTGTATAACAACAGAGAAGAAGAAAAAGAAGAAGTCAGACAAATGCAAAGGGATGGAAAAATTCTGGCAATCTTGACTGAGAATAATAAATACGTAAAGCAAAACTCAGCCATAAATCAGCAGAGGGTGTTGGTGCGACGGGGCGAAAAGAGAACTGGCCTTTCTTGAAACCGTTAAAATTTAAGCTGGGAAAACAGTGGGTAACACATCAATTTTTGTACATGCCTGACTGTCCGTTGCCTTTATTGGGACAAGATTTATTAGGCAAATTAGATGCACAAATAATTTTTAAAGATGCAGAAATTAGATTACTAATACCAGAATCAAAAGCCATAGAGGCGAGAGTGTTTATGTTACAGGATTCCTCCACGGAGGAACAGATTCCAGAAGTGGTGGACAATGCAGTAGCCCCTTTGGCATGGGCAAGTGAAGTTCCAGGACGATCCAAACTGGCGGAACCGGCAAAGGTGACTTTAAAACCTGGAGCCAAGCCAGTAAGACAAAACCAGTATCCTATGAAGCGGGAGGCTCGAAAGGGATTAGAGGGCTTAATTACAAAATTTTTAGAATGTGGGCTGTTAGGAGAATGTGAATCAGAACGCAATAGCCCTATACTACCAGTAAGGAAATCAGGAGGCAGGGAATATCGATTAGTTCAGGATCTAAGGGCCATAAATCAGATAGTTCAAGATATACGCCCAGCAGTGGCCAATCCATACGCTTTACTGACCTCTTTGAAAGAGGAACATAAAATGGTTTACTGTGCTGGATTTAAAGGATGCCTTCTTTTGCATACCTCTGGATACAAAAAGTCAAAGCATATTTGCTTTTGAGCGGGAAAGTCCTGCTACAGGACGAAAAACGCAACTAACATGGACTGTACTTCCACAAGGATTTAAGAATAGCCCCACACTATTGGGAAATCAATTGGCAAAAGAGTTAGAAATGTGGAAGAAACAGAATCAAGGAGGAGGTACACTACTGCAGTATGTGGATGACATCCTGATAGCAGCAGAAAGCAAAGAAACATGTTTTGAAATGACCATCAGTTTACTGAATTTCCTGGGCCAAGGAGGATATAGAGTTTCCAGAAACAAGGCCCAGACAGGGAAAGCAGCAGTGATTTATTTGGGATTTGAGATATCTCAAGGACAGAGACAATTGGGAAACAAAAGAAAAGAAGCCATTTGTCAGATCCCCGACCCTAACAGCCCAAAGGAACTGAGAGCCTTTCTGGGAATGATTGGGTGGTGTTGACGCTGGATTCTAAATTATGGACTGTATGTGAAACCCCTATGCGAAGCCCTGAAGGCATCCAAAGACCAATACTTGACTTGGACACCTGAATGCCAAAAATCACTTAAAGAACTTAAAAAGGCATCAGTGATGGCCCCTGCATTGGGTTTACCTGATCTAACCAAACCTTCTGAGCTGTTTGTACATGAAAGGCAACATCTGGCCCTTGGAGTGCTGGTGCAACGTCTGGGATCCTGGAAGCAGCCGGTGGGGTGCTTCTCCAAACACCTTGACAACGTGAGTAAAGGATGGCCAGGATGTTTGCGTGCCGTGGCAGCAACGGTGCTGCTGATTCAGGAAGCTCGAAAATTGACTGTGGGCCAGAAGATAGTAGTGGTATATGTACCACATATGGTAATAACTGTCTGTCTTAGAACAAAAGGGGGTCACTGGCTATCCCCTAGCAAAATGTTGAAATACCAGGTTGTCCTATTGGAACAAGATGATGTGGAATTAAAAACCACAGCAATTGTAAACCCGTCAATGTTCCTGTCAACAGAAAATCCTATCGAGAAATTGGAACACGATTGCCTGCTAACAAGTTTATTCCAGCAGACCGGACCTGAAGGACGAACCTTTGAAGGATCCTGATCTGGAACTGTTTACGAATGGAAACAGTTTTTGCAAGAAGGAAGGGAACGGGACGGCCGGATATGCTGTTGTTAGCACCGACAAGGTATTGGAGTCAGGGACACTACCTGCAAATACATCAGCGCAGAAAGCAGAATTGGTGGCGTTAAAGCAGGCTTTACGGATGGAGAGAGGGAAAAGGGTAGACATATGGACGGATTCCAAATATGCATTTGGTGTGATCCATGCTCATGGAGCTATCTGGAAAGAAAGAGGACTGTTATCAGCCCAAGGATCACCCATAAGGCATAAGGAAGAAGTTCTTCAGCTCCTACAAGATGTGCAGAAACCGAAGGAAGTGGCTGTAATGCATTGCACGCCTCATCAATTTGGTCAGACGGTAATCGATTGGCGGATAAAGCTGCAAAGGAGGCTGCAGGACAAGGCATCCTTGCACTAGTACCAGTAAAACAGATGAAAATTCCAAATTTAAAAGCGAGATACAGCCAACTAGATGAACAATTGGCAGAGCACTTAAAAGCATCTCAGAATACGGAAGGATGATGGGTAACACCAGAAAATCAGGTAATAGTAACTCCGCAAGTTATGTTAGAACTTGCAAAAGAGAAACATGAGCAGACACACTGGGGTGTAGGTGCTATGGTTACAAGTTTAAGAACATCAGTAATGTGTCTGGGATAGGAAAATATGAGTGGAGGTATTGAAAAGTAATTATTTCAAAACTTCCAAAGGGGGGAAATGTAACCGTGGGATAGGGGCCGTGAGACAGAAGCTCTAGAATCAGGTTGACGTAATTAGTTTGTAACCAAGGTAATAGGTAATGAAGCTAACTGACCATGGCAAGGCGCAATGCTGCTATGTTCCTTGTACAGTCCCTACCCGACCGGACAACAGGCCCGGGAATATTATTCTTATGAAGTAAGTTGTTAAGGACAGGTGCATCCACAGCAAGGATACTGCGCATGTCTGCAAGAAGAGGGTCACGCAGCGGACACAGGTGCGAGACCACTGACGACCACCAGAGACCCTTGAGGACCACCGACTCAAATCACTGAGCCTACGTGACGGGGAGGAGAATGTGGAACTGGATTCCAAGAAATGATTATCATAGGACTGCCTTTTCTGAGAAAAACGCTGACTATGTATATTTTGATCCTACATAACCTGTGTGTTGGTGATCACCTGGCATGCACGTTGGGCGGAGCTATCCCCCGTGCATCCAGCGCTGCGATAAAGAATGCCTGCCTTTTAACACTACATTGGTGTTATGAGGTTTATTCCCAGGTTTCGGTGACAGTTTTGGCGACCCAGATGGGACTCTGCTTCTGAACCTCGATGGATCCGTGGGATCGCAGGACCTCCAGCCGGCACCGGGGAATTCTCGGGGAGAACCTCCGATCCCCGGACCGAAGAGCTCTGAGCAAGACCCCTGGGAAAGGTAAAGGCATTCTTGTTTGATCTGGATATTTGCTCTTACCACCGTGGCAGGACAGGCCCGCACCGAGAGAAACCCCTGAGGGAGCTCTAACACGGGTTGGGGTCCCTCTGACTGAGTGCTTGTGATAGTGCACAATCACAACCACTAAGTCCCTGGGAGATGGGTACTTTTCCGAGTAAGAAACCAAGCCCACGAAAAACACCACTGGGATGTATTTTGGAACATTGGAAAGATCTGGGAAGAATTGATCCTTTGACTCGGAAACGATTGATTGAATATTGTAATCACTGGTGGCCACTGCATACTTTAGAGAGCGGGGAAAAGTGGCCGGAAAATGGGACGTTGCAGTATAACACGATTTTGCAATTGATGCTATTTTGTGAGAGGGAAGGTAAATGGAATGAAACGGCATATGTAGATTTGTTTTTCACACTGCGAAATCATCTGGAATGGCAAAGGCAATGTGAATTGGTTTCACCTAGTTCTGTGGTAATGGCGTTAAAGGGGCAGGAACCTGATAAAAATTTGAAAAAGGTTGTTTGGCTTGTGATATCGGTAAATGGTGTTTTAAATGTGAATTTGAAGACGATGATGTTGAATTATTGGTTGCACCTCGTAGAAGGCTAGGAAATGATCAAGGGGATCAAAATCTGGGGGTAATAATGCTTCCGCCCCTCCTGTGGAAGGGGAGGCGGAAGGATTCAGCCCGATTGCCGCCGGGAGGACAAGGGGAAGAGGGGGAGGAGACGGATTAACTCCCCTCCCGGCCCCTCTTTGACAGGCAGTTGGTAATGAGGGCCCGGTAATGGTCAAAGTTCCCTTCTCAATAACTGATTTAAGAGCATGGAAAGAAACTGCAGGCACCTATCGGGATGATCCTGAAAGAGTTGCCAAAGCAGTAGAAACAATAATCAGAACCCAAAACCCCGACTGGGAGGATTTGCAAGTAATATTGGATACTTTGTTGGAAGATACCGAAAAGAAAATGGTATTGAATACAGCCAGAAAACAAGTAGAAGGAGCTCATGCTAATGGGATTATACAAGGGACAGTGGACCAGAATTTTCCATCCACAAATCCTGAGTGGGACCCTAATCAGCCGGGACCCAGAGGGATGCTGACTGGATATCAGAAGTGGATTTTGTTTGGTGTTAGACTTGCAATGCCAAAAGCAATTAATTGGTCTAAACTCTATGAAGTGAGACAAGAATTAAATGAGTCCCCTTCAGCCTTTATGGAAAGACTGAAGGTGACTGCTAGAAAATCTACTAATTTGGACCCAGAAAAAACCAACCAACGAACCAACCAAAAAACCCCAACACAAACCAACAAAAATAAAGACACGGAAGAAGCTATACAATTGGCCTCTATACTTATGGGACAGTCGGCCCTAGAAGAAACTCCAGAAACTGGAAGGGGGCTGAGTCCAGAGACTTAGGTAAAATGCTTGAAGTAGCCTGGACCGTGTATAACAACAGAGAAGAAGAAAAAGAAGAAGTCAGACAAATGCAAAGGGATGGAAAAATTCTGGCAATCTTGACTGAGAATAATAAATACGTAAAGCAAAACTCAGCCATAAATCAGCAGAGGGTGTTGGTGCGACGGGGCGAAAAGAGAACTGGCCTTTCTTGAAACCGTTAAAATTTAAGCTGGAAAACAGTGGGTAACACATCAATTTTTGTACATGCCTGACTGTCCGTTGCCTTTATTGGGACAAGATTTATTAGGCAAATTAGATGCACAAATAATTTTTAAAGATGCAGAAATTAGATTACTAATACCAGAATCAAAAGCCATAGAGGCGAGAGTGTTTATGTTACAGGATTCCTCCACGGAGGAACAGATTCCAGAAGTGGTGGACAATGCAGTAGCCCCTTTGGCATGGGCAAGTGAAGTTCCAGGACGATCCAAACTGGCGGAACCGGCAAAGGTGACTTTAAAACCTGGAGCCAAGCCAGTAAGACAAAACCAGTATCCTATGAAGCGGGAGGCTCGAAAGGGATTAGAGGGCTTAATTACAAAATTTTTAGAATGTGGGCTGTTAGGAGAATGTGAATCAGAACGCAATAGCCCTATACTACCAGTAAGGAAATCAGGAGGCAGGGAATATCGATTAGTTCAGGATCTAAGGGCCATAAATCAGATAGTTCAAGATATACGCCCAGCAGTGGCCAATCCATACGCTTTACTGACCTCTTTGAAAGAGGAACATAAAATGGTTTACTGTGCTGGATTTAAAGGATGCCTTCTTTTGCATACCTCTGGATACAAAAAGTCAAAGCATATTTGCTTTTGAGCGGGAAAGTCCTGCTACAGGACGAAAAACGCAACTAACATGGACTGTACTTCCACAAGGATTTAAGAATAGCCCCACACTATTGGGAAATCAATTGGCAAAAGAGTTAGAAATGTGGAAGAAACAGAATCAAGGAGGAGGTACACTACTGCAGTATGTGGATGACATCCTGATAGCAGCAGAAAGCAAAGAAACATGTTTTGAAATGACCATCAGTTTACTGAATTTCCTGGGCCAAGGAGGATATAGAGTTTCCAGAAACAAGGCCCAGACAGGGAAAGCAGCAGTGATTTATTTGGGATTTGAGATATCTCAAGGACAGAGACAATTGGGAAACAAAAGAAAAGAAGCCATTTGTCAGATCCCCGACCCTAACAGCCCAAAGGAACTGAGAGCCTTTCTGGGAATGATTGGGTGGTGTTGACGCTGGATTCTAAATTATGGACTGTATGTGAAACCCCTATGCGAAGCCCTGAAGGCATCCAAAGACCAATACTTGACTTGGACACCTGAATGCCAAAAATCACTTAAAGAACTTAAAAAGGCATCAGTGATGGCCCCTGCATTGGGTTTACCTGATCTAACCAAACCTTCTGAGCTGTTTGTACATGAAAGGCAACATCTGGCCCTTGGAGTGCTGGTGCAACGTCTGGGATCCTGGAAGCAGCCGGTGGGGTGCTTCTCCAAACACCTTGACAACGTGAGTAAAGGATGGCCAGGATGTTTGCGTGCCGTGGCAGCAACGGTGCTGCTGATTCAGGAAGCTCGAAAATTGACTGTGGGCCAGAAGATAGTAGTGGTATATGTACCACATATGGTAATAACTGTCTTAGAACAAAAGGGGGGTCACTGGCTATCCCCTAGCAAAATGTTGAAATACCAGGTTGTCCTATTGGAACAAGATGATGTGGAATTAAAAACCACAGCAATTGTAAACCCGTCAATGTTCCTGTCAACAGAAAATCCTATCGAGAAATTGGAACACGATTGCCTGCTAACAAGTTTATTCCAGCAGACCGGACCTGAAGGACGAACCTTTGAAGGATCCTGATCTGGAACTGTTTACGAATGGAAACAGTTTTGTGCAAGAAGGAAGGCGAACGGCCGGATATGCTGTTGTTAGCACCGACAAGGTATTGGAGTCAGGGACACTACCTGCAAATACATCAGCGCAGAAAGCAGAATTGGTGGCGTTAAAGCAGGCTTTACGGATGGCAGAAGGGAAAAGGGTAGACATATGGACGGATTCCAAATATGCATTTGGTGTGATCCATGCTCATGGAGCTATCTGGAAAGAAAGAGGACTGTTATCAGCCCAAGGATCACCCATAAGGCATAAGGAAGAAGTTCTTCAGCTCCTACAAGATGTGCAGAAACCGAAGGAAGTGGCTGTAATGCATTGCACGCCTCATCAATTTGGTCAGACGGTAATCGATTGGCGGATAAAGCTGCAAAGGAGGCTGCAGGACAAGGCATCCTTGCACTAGTACCAGTAAAACAGATGAAAATTCCAAATTTAAAAGCGAGATACAGCCAACTAGATGAACAATTGGCAGAGCACTTAAAAGCATCTCAGAATACGGAAGGATGATGGGTAACACCAGAAAATCAGGTAATAGTAACTCCGCAAGTTATGTTAGAACTTGCAAAAGAGAAACATGAGCAGACACACTGGGGTGTAGGTGCTATGGTTACAAGTTTAAGAACATCAGTAATGTGTCTGGGATAGGAAAATATGAGTGGAGGTATTGAAAAGTAATTATTTCAAAACTTCCAAAGGGGGGAAATGTAACCGTGGGATAGGGGCCGTGAGACAGAAGCTCTAGAATCAGGTTGACGTAATTAGTTTGTAACCAAGGTAATAGGTAATGAAGCTAACTGACCATGGCAAGGCGCAATGCTGCTATGTTCCTTGTACAGTCCCTACCCGACCGGACAACAGGCCCGGGAATATTATTCTTATGAAGTAAGTTGTTAAGGACAGGTGCATCCACAGCAAGGATACTGCGCATGTCTGCAAGAAGAGGGTCACGCAGCGGACACAGGTGCGAGACCACTGACGACCACCAGAGACCCTTGAGGACCACCGACTCAAATCACTGAGCCTACATGACGGGGAGGAGAATGTGGAACTGGATTCCAAGAAATGATTATCATAGGACTGCCTTTTCTGAGAAAAACGCTGACTATGTATATTTTGATCCTACATAACCTGTGTGTTGGTGATCACCTGGCATGCACGTTGGGCGGAGCTATCCCCCGTGCATCCAGCGCTGCGATAAAGAATGCCTGCCTTTTAACACTACATTGGTGTTATGAGGTTTATTCCCAGGTTTCGGTGACAGTTTTGGCGACCCAGATGGGACTCTGCTTCTGAACCTCGATGGATCCGTGGGATCGCAGGACCTCCAGCCGGCACCGGGGAATTCTCGGGGAGAACCTCCGATCCCCGGACCGAAGAGCTCTGAGCAAGACCCCTGGGAAAGGTAAAGGCATTCTTGTTTGATCTGGATATTTGCTCTTACCACCGTGGCAGGACAGGCCCGCACCGAGAGAAACCCCTGAGGGAGCTCTAACACGGGTTGGGGTCCCTCTGACTGAGTGCTTGTGATAGTGCACAATCACAACCACTAAGTCCCTGGGAGATGGGTACTTTTCCGAGTAAGAAACCAAGCCCACGAAAAACACCACTGGGATGTATTTTGGAACATTGGAAAGATCTGGGAAGAATTGATCCTTTGACTCGGAAACGATTGATTGAATATTGTAATCACTGGTGGCCACTGCATACTTTAGAGAGCGGGGAAAAGTGGCCGGAAAATGGGACGTTGCAGTATAACACGATTTTGCAATTGATGCTATTTTGTGAGAGGGAAGGTAAATGGAATGAAACGGCATATGTAGATTTGTTTTTCACACTGCGAAATCATCTGGAATGGCAAAGGCAATGTGAATTGGTTTCACCTAGTTCTGTGGTAATGGCGTTAAAGGGGCAGGAACCTGATAAAAATTTGAAAAAGGTTGTTTGGCTTGTGATATCGGTAAATGGTGTTTTAAATGTGAATTTGAAGACGATGATGTTGAATTATTGGTTGCACCTCGTAGAAGGCTAGGAAATGATCAAGGGGATCAAAATCTGGGGGTAATAATGCTTCCGCCCCTCCTGTGGAAGGGGAGGCGGAAGGATTCAGCCCGATTGCCGGGAGGACAAGGGGAAGAGGGGGAGGAGACGGATTAACTCCCCTCCCGGCCCCTCTTTGACAGGCAGTTGGTAATGAGGGCCCGGTAATGGTCAAAGTTCCCTTCTCAATAACTGATTTAAGAGCATGGAAAGAAACTGCAGGCACCTATCGGGATGATCCTGAAAGAGTTGCCAAAGCAGTAGAAACAATAATCAGAACCCAAAACCCCGACTGGGAGGATTTGCAAGTAATATTGGATACTTTGTTGGAAGATACCGAAAAGAAAATGGTATTGAATACAGCCAGAAAACAAGTAGAAGGAGCTCATGCTAATGGGATTATACAAGGGACAGTGGACCAGAATTTTCCATCCACAAATCCTGAGTGGGACCCTAATCAGCCGGGACCCAGAGGGATGCTGACTGGATATCAGAAGTGGATTTTGTTTGGTGTTAGACTTGCAATGCCAAAAGCAATTAATTGGTCTAAACTCTATGAAGTGAGACAAGAATTAAATGAGTCCCCTTCAGCCTTTATGGAAAGACTGAAGGTGACTGCTAGAAAATCTACTAATTTGGACCCAGAAAAAACCAACCAACGAACCAACCAAAAAACCCCAACACAAACCAACAAAAATAAAGACACGGAAGAAGCTATACAATTGGCCTCTATACTTATGGGACAGTCGGCCCTAGAAGAAACTCCAGAAACTGGAGGGGGGCTGAGTCCAGAGACTTAGGTAAAATGCTTGAAGTAGCCTGGACCGTGTATAACAACAGAGAAGAAGAAAAAGAAGAAGTCAGACAAATGCAAAGGGATGGAAAAATTCTGGCAATCTTGACTGAGAATAATAAATACGTAAAGCAAAACTCAGCCATAAATCAGCAGAGGGTGTTGGTGCGACGGGGCGAAAAGAGAACTGGCCTTTCTTGAAACCGTTAAAATTTAAGCTGGGAAAACAGTGGGTAACACATCAATTTTTGTACATGCCTGACTGTCCGTTGCCTTTATTGGGACAAGATTTATTAGGCAAATTAGATGCACAAATAATTTTTAAAGATGCAGAAATTAGATTACTAATACCAGAATCAAAAGCCATAGAGGCGAGAGTGTTTATGTTACAGGATTCCTCCACGGAGGAACAGATTCCAGAAGTGGTGGACAATGCAGTAGCCCCTTTGGCATGGGCAAGTGAAGTTCCAGGACGATCCAAACTGGCGGAACCGGCAAAGGTGACTTTAAAACCTGGAGCCAAGCCAGTAAGACAAAACCAGTATCCTATGAAGCGGGAGGCTCGAAAGGGATTAGAGGGCTTAATTACAAAATTTTTAGAATGTGGGCTGTTAGGAGAATGTGAATCAGAACGCAATAGCCCTATACTACCAGTAAGGAAATCAGGAGGCAGGGAATATCGATTAGTTCAGGATCTAAGGGCCATAAATCAGATAGTTCAAGATATACGCCCAGCAGTGGCCAATCCATACGCTTTACTGACCTCTTTGAAAGAGGAACATAAAATGGTTTACTGTGCTGGATTTAAAGGATGCCTTCTTTTGCATACCTCTGGATACAAAAAGTCAAAGCATATTTGCTTTTGAGCGGGAAAGTCCTGCTACAGGACGAAAAACGCAACTAACATGGACTGTACTTCCACAAGGATTTAAGAATAGCCCCACACTATTGGGAAATCAATTGGCAAAAGAGTTAGAAATGTGGAAGAAACAGAATCAAGGAGGAGGTACACTACTGCAGTATGTGGATGACATCCTGATAGCAGCAGAAAGCAAAGAAACATGTTTTGAAATGACCATCAGTTTACTGAATTTCCTGGGCCAAGGAGGATATAGAGTTTCCAGAAACAAGGCCCAGACAGGGAAAGCAGCAGTGATTTATTTGGGATTTGAGATATCTCAAGGACAGAGACAATTGGGAAACAAAAGAAAAGAAGCCATTTGTCAGATCCCGACCCTAACAGCCCAAAGGAACTGAGAGCCTTTCTGGGAATGATTGGGTGGTGTTGACGCTGGATTCTAAATTATGGACTGTATGTGAAACCCCTATGCGAAGCCCTGAAGGCATCCAAAGACCAATACTTGACTTGGACACCTGAATGCCAAAAATCACTTAAAGAACTTAAAAAGGCATCAGTGATGGCCCTGCATTGGGTTTACCTGATCTAACCAAACCTTCTGAGCTGTTTGTACATGAAAGGCAACATCTGGCCCTTGGAGTGCTGGTGCAACGTCTGGGATCCTGGAAGCAGCCGGTGGGGTGCTTCTCCAAACACCTTGACAACGTGAGTAAAGGATGGCCAGGATGTTTGCGTGCCGTGGCAGCAACGGTGCTGCTGATTCAGGAAGCTCGAAAATTGACTGTGGGCCAGAAGATAGTAGTGGTATATGTACCACATATGGTAATAACTGTCTTAGAACAAAAGGGGGGTCACTGGCTATCCCCTAGCAAAATGTTGAAATACCAGGTTGTCCTATTGGAACAAGATGATGTGGAATTAAAAACCACAGCAATTGTAAACCCGTCAATGTTCCTGTCAACAGAAAATCCTATCGAGAAATTGGAACACGATTGCCTGCTAACAAGTTTATTTCCAGCAGACCGGACCTGAAGGACGAACCTTTGAAGGATCCTGATCTGGAACTGTTTACGAATGGAAACAGTTTTGTGCAAGAAAGGAAGGCGAACGGCCGGATATGCTGTTGTTAGCACCGACAAGGTATTGGAGTCAGGGACACTACCTGCAAATACATCAGCGCAGAAAGCAGAATTGGTGGCGTTAAAGCAGGCTTTACGGATGGCAGAAGGGAAAAGGGTAGACATATGGACGGATTCCAAATATGCATTTGGTGTGATCCATGCTCATGGAGCTATCTGGAAAGAAAGAGGACTGTTATCAGCCCAAGGATCACCCATAAGGCATAAGGAAGAAGTTCTTCAGCTCCTACAAGATGTGCAGAAACCGAAGGAAGTGGCTGTAATGCATTGCACGCCTCATCAATTTGGTCAGACGGTAATCGATTGGCGGATAAAGCTGCAAAGGAGGCTGCAGGACAAGGCATCCTTGCACTAGTACCAGTAAAACAGATGAAAATTCCAAATTTAAAAGCGAGATACAGCCAACTAGATGAACAATTGGCAGAGCACTTAAAAGCATCTCAGAATACGGAAGGATGATGGGTAACACCAGAAAATCAGGTAATAGTAACTCCGCAAGTTATGTTAGAACTTGCAAAAGAGAAACATGAGCAGACACACTGGGGTGTAGGTGCTATGGTTACAAGTTTAAGAACATCAGTAATGTGTCTGGGATAGGAAAATATGAGTGGAGGTATTGAAAAGTAATTATTTCAAAACTTCCAAAGGGGGAAATGTAACCGTGGGATAGGGGCCGTGAGACAGAAGCTCTAGAATCAGGTTGACGTAATTAGTTTGTAACCAAGGTAATAGGTAATGAAGCTAACTGACCATGGCAAGGCGCAATGCTGCTATGTTCCTTGTACAGTCCCTACCCGACCGGACAACAGGCCCGGGAATATTATTCTTATGAAGTAAGTTGTTAAGGACAGGTGCATCCACAGCAAGGATACTGCGCATGTCTGCAAGAAGAGGGTCACGCAGCGGACACAGGTGCGAGACCACTGACGACCACAGAGACCTTGAGGACCACCGACTCAAATCACTGAGCCTACATGACGGGGAGGAGAATGTGGAACTGGATTCCAAGAAATGATTATCATAGGACTGCCTTTTCTGAGAAAAACGCTGACTATGTATATTTTGATCCTACATAACCTGTGTGTTGGTGATCACCTGGCATGCACGTGGGCGGAGCTATCCCCCGTGCATCCAGCGCTGCGATAAAGAATGCCTGCCTTTTAACACTACATTGGTGTTATGAGGTTTATTCCCAGGTTTCGGTGACAGTTTTGGCGACCCAGATGGGACTCTGCTTCTGAACCTCGATGGATCCGTGGGATCGCAGGACCTCCAGCCGGCACCGGGGAATTCTCGGGGAGAACCTCCGATCCCCGGACCGAAGAGCTCTGAGCAAGACCCCTGGGAAAGGTAAAGGCATTCTTGTTTGATCTGGATATTTGCTCTTACCACCGTGGCAGGACAGGCCCGCACCGAGAGAAACCCCTGAGGGAGCTCTAACACGGGTTGGGGTCCCTCTGACTGAGTGCTTGTGATAGTGCACAATCACAACCACTAAGTCCCTGGGAGATGGGTACTTTTCCGAGTAAGAAACCAAGCCCACGAAAAACACCACTGGGATGTATTTTGGAACATTGGAAAGATCTGGGAAGAATTGATCCTTTGACTCGGAAACGATTGATTGAATATTGTAATCACTGGTGGCCACTGCATACTTTAGAGAGCGGGGAAAAGTGGCCGGAAAATGGGACGTTGCAGTATAACACGATTTTGCAATTGATGCTATTTTGTGAGAGGGAAGGTAAATGGAATGAAACGGCATATGTAGATTTGTTTTTCACACTGCGAAATCATCTGGAATGGCAAAGGCAATGTGAATTGGTTTCACCTAGTTCTGTGGTAATGGCGTTAAAGGGGCAGGAACCTGATAAAAATTTGAAAAAGGTTGTTTGGCTTGTGATATCGGTAAATGGTGTTTTAAATGTGAATTTGAAGACGATGATGTTGAATTATTGGTTGCACCTCGTAGAAGGCTAGGAAATGATCAAGGGGATCAAAATCTGGGGGTAATAATGCTTCCGCCCCTCCTGTGGAAGGGGAGGCGGAAGGATTCAGCCCGATTGCCGGGAGGACAAGGGGAAGAGGGGGAGGAGACGGATTAACTCCCCCTCCCGGCCCTCTTTGACAGGCAGTTGGTAATGAGGGCCCGGTAATGGTCAAAGTTCCCTTCTCAATAACTGATTTAAGAGCATGGAAAGAAACTGCAGGCACCTATCGGGATGATCCTGAAAGAGTTGCCAAAGCAGTAGAAACAATAATCAGAAACCCAAAACCCCGACTGGGAGGATTTGCAAGTAATATTGGATACTTTGTTGGAAGATACCGAAAAGAAAATGGTATTGAATACAGCCAGAAAACAAGTAGAAGGAGCTCATGCTAATGGGATTATACAAGGGACAGTGGACCAGAATTTTCCATCCACAAATCCTGAGTGGGACCCTAATCAGCCGGGACCCAGAGGGATGCTGACTGGATATCAGAAGTGGATTTTGTTTGGTGTTAGACTTGCAATGCCAAAAGCAATTAATTGGTCTAAACTCTATGAAGTGAGACAAGAATTAAATGAGTCCCCTTCAGCCTTTATGGAAAGACTGAAGGTGACTGCTAGAAAATCTACTAATTTGGACCCAGAAAAAACCAACCAACGAACCAACCAAAAAAACCCCAACACAAACCAACAAAAATAAAGACACGGAAGAAGCTATACAATTGGCCTCTATACTTATGGGACAGTCGGCCCTAGAAGAAACTCCAGAAACTGGAAGGGGCTGAGTCCAGAGACTTAGGTAAAATGCTTGAAGTAGCCTGGACCGTGTATAACAACAGAGAAGAAGAAAAAGAAGAAGTCAGACAAATGCAAAGGGATGGAAAAATTCTGGCAATCTTGACTGAGAATAATAATTACATAAAGCAAAACTCAGCCATAAATCAGCAGAGGGTGTTGGTGCGACGGGGCGAAAGAGAACTGGCCTTTCTTGAAACCGTTTAAAATTTAAGCTGGGAAAACAGTGGGTAACACATCAATTTTTGTACATGCCTGACTGTCCGTTGCCTTTATTGGGACAAGATTTATTAGGCAAATTAGATGCACAAATAATTTTTAAAGATGCAGAAATTAGATTACTAATACCAGAATCAAAAGCCATAGAGGCGAGAGTGTTTATGTTACAGGATTCCTCCACGGAGGAACAGATTCCAGAAGTGGTGGACAATGCAGTAGCCCCTTTGGCATGGGCAAGTGAAGTTCCAGGACGATCCAAACTGGCGGAACCGGCAAAGGTGACTTTAAAACCTGGAGCCAAGCCAGTAAGACAAAACCAGTATCCTATGAAGCGGGAGGCTCGAAAGGGATTAGAGGGCTTAATTACAAAATTTTTAGAATGTGGGCTGTTAGGAGAATGTGAATCAGAACGCAATAGCCCTATACTACCAGTAAGGAAATCAGGAGGCAGGGAATATCGATTACAG
>NW_026561819.1:0-56990 GCF_028858705.1 Grus americana | reverse complement strand
GGGGCTCGCCCAGCCCGAGCAAGGGCTCAACGTAGCGCCTTACGTCACTCTCGGCAAAAATCAGCCCTCACGCTCCAAACTGCAAACGTCGAGCCCCTGCTCCCAGGCAAAAGGTGCCAGCCCAAAAACGCGTGCCTGCCCTCGAACCTCCCTTGCTGGCCCTCGCACAGCCCCACTCGCACTGGGGCTGCGGGCTCGCCCAGCCGAGCAAGGGCTCAACGTAGCGCCTTACGTCACTCTCGGCCAAAATCAGCCCTCACGCTCCAAACTGCAAACGTCGAGCCCCTGCTCCCAGGCCAAAGGTGCCAGCCCCAAAACGCGTGCCTGGCCTCGAACCTCCCTTGCTGGCCCTCGCACAGCCCCACTCGCACTGGGGCTGCGGGCTCGCCCAGCCGAGCAAGGGCTCAACGTAGCGCCTTACGTCACTCTCGGCCAAAATCAGCCCTCACGCTCCAAACTGCAAACGTCGAGCCCCTGCTCCCAGGCCAACGGTGCCAGCCCCAAAACGCGTGCCTGCCCTCGAACCTCCCTTGCTGGCCCCCGCACAGCCCCACTCGCACTGGGGCTGCGGGCTCGCCCAGCCGAGCCAGGGCTCCAACGTAGCGCCTTACGTCACTCTCGGCCAAAATCAGCCCTCACGCTCCAAACTGCAAACGTCGAGCCCCGGCTCCCAGGCCAAAGGTGCCAGCCCCAAAACGCGTGCCTGCCCTCGAACCTCCCTTGCTGGCCCTCGCACAGCCCCACTCGCACTGGGGCTGCGGGCTCGCCCAGCCGAGCAAGGGCTCAACGTAGCGCCTTCGTCACTCTCGGCCAAAATCAGCCCTCACGCTCCAAACTGCAAACGACGAGCCCCTGCTCCCAGGCCAAAGGTGCCAGCCCCAAAACGCGTGCCTGCCCTCGAACCTCCCTTGCAGGCCCTCGCACAGCCCCACTCGCACTGGGGCTGCGGGCTCGCCCAGCCGAGCAAGGGCTCAACGTAGCGCCCTACGTCACTCTCGGCCAAAATCAGCCCTCACGCTCCAAACTGCAAACGTCGAGCCCCTGCTCCCAGGCCAAAGGTGCCAGCCCCAAAACGCGTGCCTGCCCTCGAACCTCCCTTGCTGGCCCTCGCACAGCCCCACTCGCACTGGGGCTGCGGGCTCGCCCAGCCGAGCAAGGGCTCAACGTAGCGCCTACGTCACTCTCGGCCAAAATCAGCCCTCACGCTCCAAACTGCAAACGTCGAGCCCCTGCTCCCAGGCCAAAGGTGCCAGCCCCAAAACGCGTGCCTGCCCTCGAACCTCCCTTGCTGGCCCTCGCACAGCCCCACTCGCACTGGGGCTGCGGGCTCGCCCAGCCGAGCAAGGGCTCAACGTAGCGCCCTACGTCACTCTCGGCCAAAATCAGCCCTCACGCTCCAAACTGCAAACGTCGAGCCCCTGCTCCCAGGCCAAGGTGCCAGCCCCAAAACGCGTGCCTGCCCTCGAACCTCCCTTGCTGGCCCTCGCACAGCCCCACTCGCACTGGGGCTGCGGGCTCGCCCAGCCGAGCAAGGGCTCAACGTAGCGCCTTACGTCACTCTCGGCCAAAATCAGCCCTCACGCTCCAAACTGCAAACGTCGAGCCCCTGCTCCCAGGCCAAAGGTGCCAGCCCCCAAAACGCGTGCCTGCCCTCGAACCTCCCTTGCTGGCCCTCGCACAGCCCCACTCGCACTGGGGCTGCGGGCTCGCCCAGCCGAGCAAGGGCTCAACGTAGCGCCTTACGTCACTCTCGGCCAAAATCAGCCCTCACGCTCCAAACTGCAAACGTCGAGCCCCTGCTCCCAGGCCAAAGGTGCCAGACCCAAAACGCGTGCCTGCCCTCGAACCTCCCTTGCTGGCCCCCGCACAGCCCCACTCGCACTGGGGCTGCGGGCTCGCCCAGCCGAGCAAGGGCTCAACGTAGCGCCTTACGTCACTCTCGGCCAAAATCAGCCCTCACGCTCCAAACTGCAAACGTCGAGCCCCTGCTCCCAGGCCAAAGGTGCCAGCCCCAAAACGCGTGCCTGCCCTCGAACCTCCCTTGCTGGCCCTCGCACAGCCCCACTCGCACTGGGGCTGCGGGCTCGCCCAGCCGAGCAAGGGCTCAACGTAGCGCCTTACGTCACTCTCGGCCAAAATCAGCCCTCACGCTCCAAACTGCAAACGTCGAGCCCCTGCTCCCAGGCCAAAGGTGCCAGACCCAAAACGCGTGCCTGCCCTCGAACCTCCCTTGCTGGCCCTCGCACAGCCCCACTCGCACTGGGGCTGCGGGCTCGCCCAGCCGAGCAAGGGCTCAACGTAGCGCCTTACGTCACTCTCGGCCAAAATCAGCCCTCACGCTCCAAACTGCAAACGTCGAGCCCCTGCTCCCAGGCCAAAGGTGCCAGCCCCAAAACGCGTGCCTGCCCTCGAACCTCCCTTGCTGGCCCTCGCACAGCCCCACTCGCACTGGGGCTGCGGGCTCGCCCAGCCGAGCAAGGGCTCATCGTAGCGCCTTACGTCACTCTCGGCCAAAATCAGCCCTCACGCTCCAAACTGCAAACGTCGAGCCCCTGCTCCCAGGCCAAAGGTGCCAGCCCCCAAAACGCGTGCCTGCCCTCGAACCTCCCTTGCTGGCCCTCGCACAGCCCCACTCGCACTGGGGCTGCGGGCTCGCCCAGCCGAGCACGGGCTCAACGTAGCGCCTTACGTCACTCTCGGCCAAAATCAGCCCTCACGCTCCAAACTGCAAACGTCGAGCCCCTGCTCCCAGGCCAAAGGTGCCAGCCCCAAAACGCGTGCCTGCCCTCGAACCTCCCTTGCTGGCCCTCGCACAGCCCCCACTCGCACTGGGGCTGCGGGCTCGCCCAGCCGAGCAAGGGCTCACGTAGCGCCTTACGTCACTCACGGCCAAAATCAGCCCTCACGCTCCAAACTGCAAACGTCGAGCCCCCTGCTCCCAGGCCAAAGGTGCCAGCCCCCAAAACGCGTGCCTGCCCTCGAACCTCCCTTGCTGGCCCTCGCACAGCCCCACTCGCACTGGGGCTGCGGGCTCGCCCAGCCGAGCAAGGGCTCAACGTAGCGCCTTACGTCACTCTCGGCCAAAATCAGCCCTCACGCTCCAAACTGCAAACGTCGAGCCCCTGCTCCCAGGCCAAAGGTGCCAGCCCCAAAACGCGTGCCTGCCCTCGAACCTCCCTTGCTGGCCCTCGCACAGCCCCACTCGCACTGGGGCTGCGGGATCGCCCAGCCGAGCAAGGGCTCAACGTAGCGCCTTACGTCACTCTCGGCCAAAATCAGCCCTCACGCTCCAAACTGCAAACGTCGAGCCCCTGCTCCCAGGCCAAAGGTGCCAGCCCCCAAACGCGTGCCTGCCCTCGAACCTCCCTTGCTGGCCCTCGCACAGCCCCACTCGCACTGGGGCTGCGGGCTCGCCCAGCAGAGCAAGGGCTCAACGTAGCGCCTTACGTCACTCTCGGCCAAAATCAGCCCTCACGCTCCAAACTGCAAACGTCGAGCCCCTGCTCCCAGGCCAAAGGTGCCAGACCCAAAACGCGTGCCTGCCCTCGAACCTCCCTTGCTGGCCCTCGCACAGCCCCACTCGCACTGGGGCTGCGGGCTCGCCCAGCCGAGCAAGGGCTCAACGTAGCGCCTTACGTCACTCTCGGCCAAAATCAGCCCTCACGCTCCAAACTGCAAACGTCGAGCCCCTGCTCCCAGGCCAAAGGTGCCAGCCCCAAAACGCGTGCCTGCCCTCGAACCTCCCTTGCTGGCCCTCACACAGCCCCACTCGCACTGGGGCTGCGGGCTCGCCCAGCCGAGCAAGGGCTCAACGTAGCGCCTTACGTCACTCTCGGCCAAAATCAGCCCTCACGCTCCAAACTGCAAACGTCGAGCCCCTGCTCCCAGGCCAAAGGTGCCAGACCCAAAACGCGTGCCTGCCCTCGAACCTCCCTTGCTGGCCCTCGCACAGCCCCCACTCGCACTGGGGCTGCGGGCTCGCCCAGCCGAGCAAGGGCTCAACGTAGCGCCTTACGTCACTCTCGGCCAAAATCAGCCCTCACGCTCCAAACTGCAAACGTCGAGCCCCTGCTCCCAGGCCAAAGGTGCCAGCCCCAAAACGCGTGCCTGCCCTCGAACCTCCCTTGCTGGCCCTCGCACAGCCCCACTCGCACTGGGGCTGCGGGCTCGCCCAGCCGAGCAAGGGCTCAACGTAGCGCCTTACGTCACTCTCGGCCAAAATCAGCCCTCACGCTCCAAACTGCAAACGTCGAGCCCCTGCTCCCAGGCCAAAGGTGCCAGCCCCAAAACGCGTGCCTGCCCTCGAACCTCCCTTGCTGGCCCTCGCACAGCCCCACTCGCACTGGGGCTGCGGGCTCGCCCAGCCGAGCAAGGGCTCAACGTAGCGCCTTACGTCACTCTCGGCCAAAATCAGCCCTCACGCTCCAAACTGCAAACGTCGAGCCCCTGCTCCCAGGCCAAAGGTGCCAGCCCCAAAACGCGTGCCTGCCCTCGAACCTCCCTTGCTGGCCCTCGCACAGCCCCACTCGCACCGGGGCTGCGGGCTCGCCCAGCCGAGCAAGGGCTCAACGTAGCGCCTTACGTCACTCTCGGCCAAAATCAGCCCTCACGCTCCAAACTGCAAACGTCGAGCCCCTGCTCCCAGGCCAAAAGTGCCAGCCCCAAAACGCGTGCCTGCCCTCGAACCTCCCTTGCTGGCCCCCGCACAGCCCCACTCGCACTGGGGCTGCGGGCTCGCCCAGCCGAGCAAGGGCTCAACGTAGCGCCTTACGTCACTCTCGGCCAAAATCAGCCCTCACGCTCCAAACTGCAAACGTCGAGCCCCTGCTCCCAGGCCAAAGGTGCCAGCCCCAAAACGCGTGCCTGCCCTCGAACCTCCCTTGCTGGCCCTCGCACAGCCCCACTCGCACTGGGGCTGCGGGCTCGCCCAGCCGAGCAAGGGCTCAACGTAGCGCCTTACGTCACTCTCGGCCAAAATCAGCCCTCACGCTCCAAACTGCAAACGTCGAGCCCCTGCTCCCAGGCCAAAGGTGCCAGCCCCAAAACGCGTGCCTGCCCTCGAACCTCCCTTGCTGGCCCTCGCACAGCCCCACTCGCACTGGGGCTGCGGGCTCGCCCAGCCGAGCAAGGGCTCAACGTAGCGCCTTACGTCACTCTCGGCCAAAATCAGCCCTCACGCTCCAAACTGCAAACGTCGAGCCCCTGCTCCCAGGCCAAAGGTGCCAGCCCCAAAACGCGTGCCTGCCCTCGAACCTCCCTTGCTGGCCCTCGCACAGCCCCACTCGCACTGGGGCTGCGGGCTCGCCCAGCCGAGCAAGGGCTCAACGTAGCGCCTTACGTCACTCTCGGCCAAAATCAGCCCTCACGCTCCAAACTGCAAACGTCGAGCCCCTGCTCCCAGGCCAAAGGTGCCAGCCCCAAAACGCGTGCCTGCCCTCGAACCTCCCTTGCTGGCCCCCGCACAGCCCCACTCGCACTGGGGCTGCGGGCTCGCCCAGCCGAGCAAGGGCTCAACGTAGCGCCTTACGTCACTCTCGGCCAAAATCAGCCCTCACGCTCCAAACTGCAAACGTCGAGCCCCTGCTCCCAGGCCAAAGGTGCCAGCCCCAAAACGCGTGCCTGCCCTCGAACCTCCCTTGCTGGCCCTCGCACAGCCCCACTCGCACTGGGGCTGCGGGCTCGCCCAGCCGAGCAAGGGCTCAACGTAGCGCCTTACGTCACTCTCGGCCAAAATCAGCCCTCACGCTCCAAACTGCAAACGTCGAGCCCCCTGCTCCCAGGCCAAAGGTGCCAGCCCCAAAACGCGTGCCTGCCCTCGAACCTCCCTTGCTGGCCCCCGCACAGCCCCACTCGCACTGGGGCTGCGGGCTCGCCCAGCCGAGCAAGGGCTCACCGTAGCGCCTTACGTCACTCTCGGCCAAAATCAGCCCTCACGCTCCAAACTGCAAACGTCGAGCCCCTGCTCCCAGGCCAAAGGTGCCAGCCCCAAAACGCGTGCCTGCCCTCGAACCTCCCTTGCTGGCCCTCGCACAGCCCCACTCGCACTGGGGCTGCGGGCTCGCCCAGCCGAGCAAGGGCTCAACGTAGCGCCTTACGTCACTCTCGGCCAAAATCAGCCCTCACGCTCCAAACTGCAAACGTCGAGCCCCTGCTCCCAGGCCAAAGGTGCCAGCCCCAAAACGCGTGCCTGCCCTCGAACCTCCCTTGCTGGCCCTCGCACAGCCCCACTCGCACTGGGGCTGCGGGCTCGCCCAGCCGAGCAAGGGCTCAACGTAGCGCCTTACGTCACTCTCGGCCAAAATCAGCCCTCACGCTCCAAACTGCAAACGTCGAGCCCCTGCTCCCAGGCCAAAGGTGCCAGCCCCAAAACGCGTGCCTGCCCTCGAACCTCCCTTGCTGGCCCTCGCACAGCCCCACTCGCACTGGGGCTGCGGGCTCGCCCAGCCGAGCAAGGGCTCAACGTAGCGCCTTACGTCACTCTCGGCCAAAATCAGCCCTCACGCTCCAAACTGCAAACGTCGAGCCCCTGCTCCCAGGCCAAAGGTGCCAGCCCCAAAACGCGTGCCTGCCCTCGAACCTCCCTTGCTGGCCCTCGCACAGCCCCACTCGCACTGGGGCTGCGGGCTCGCCCAGCCGAGCAAGGGCTCAACGTAGCGCCTTACGTCACTCTCGGCCAAAATCAGCCCTCACGCTCCAAACTGCAAACGTCGAGCCCCTGCTCCCAGGCCAAAGGTGCCAGCCCCAAAACGCGTGCCTGCCCTCGAACCTCCCTTGCTGGCCCTCGCACAGCCCCACTCGCACTGGGGCTGCGGGCTCGCCCAGCCGAGCAAGGGCTCAACGTAGCGCCTTACGTCACTCTCGGCCAAAATCAGCCCTCACGCTCCAAACTGCAAACGTCGAGCCCCTGCTCCCAGGCCAAAGGTGCCAGCCCCAAAACGCGTGCCTGCCCTCGAACCTCCCTTGCTGGCCCCCGCACAGCCCCACTCGCACTGGGGCTGCGGGCTCGCCCAGCCGAGCAAGGGCTCAACGTAGCGCCTTACGTCACTCTCGGCCAAAATCAGCCCTCACGCTCCAAACTGCAAACGTCGAGCCCCTGCTCCCAGGCCAAAGGTGCCAGCCCCAAAACGCGTGCCTGCCTCGAACCTCCCTTGCTGGCCCTCGCACAGCCCCACTCGCACTGGGGCTGCGGGCTCGCCCAGCCGAGCAAGGGCTCAACGTAGCGCCTTACGTCACTCTCGGCCAAAATCAGCCCTCACGCTCCAAACTGCAAACGTCGAGCCCCTGCTCCCAGGCCAAAGGTGCCAGCCCCAAAACGCGTGCCTGCCCTCGAACCTCCCTTGCTGGCCCTCGCACAGCCCCACTCGCACTGGGGCTGCGGGCTCGCCCAGCCGAGCAAGGGCTCAACGTAGCGCCTTACGTCACTCTCGGCCAAAATCAGCCCTCACGCTCCAAACTGCAAACGTCGAGCCCCTGCTCCCAGGCCAAAGGTGCCAGCCCAAAACGCGTGCCTGCCCTCGAACCTCCCTTGCTGGCCCTCGCACAGCCCCACTCGCACTGGGGCTGCGGGCTCGCCCAGCCGAGCAAGGGCTCAACGTAGCGCCTTACGTCACTCTCGGCCAAAATCAGCCCTCACGCTCCAAACTCCAAACGTCGAGCCCCTGCTCCCAGGCCAAAGGTGCCAGACCCAAAACGCGTGCCTGCCCTCGAACCTCCCTTGCTGGCCCTCGCACAGCCCCACTCGCACTGGGGCTGCGGGCTCGCCCAGCCGAGCAAGGGCTCAACGTAGCGCCTTACGTCACTCTCGGCCAAAATCAGCCCTCACGCTCCAAACTGCAAACGTCGAGCCCCTGCTCCCAGGCCAAAGGTGCCAGACCCAAAACGCGTGCCTGCCCTCGAACCTCCCTTGCTGGCCCTCGCACAGCCCCACTCGCACTGGGGCTGCGGGCTCGCCCAGCCGAGCAAGGGCTCAACGTAGCGCCTTACGTCACTCTCGGCCAAAATCAGCCCTCACGCTCCAAACTGCAAACGTCGAGCCCCTGCTCCCAGGCCAAAGGTGCCAGCCCCAAAACGCGTGCCTGCCCTCGAACCTCCCTTGCTGGCCCTCGCACAGCCCCACTCGCACTGGGGCTGCGGGCTCGCCCAGCCGAGCAAGGGCTCAACGTAGCGCCTTACGTCACTCTCGGCCAAAATCAGCCCTCACGCTCCAAACTGCAAACGTCGAGCCCCTGCTCCCAGGCCAAAGGTGCCAGCCCCAAAACGCGTGCCTGCCCTCGAACCTCCCTTGCTGGCCCTCGCACAGCCCCACTCGCACTGGGGCTGCGGGCTCGCCCAGCCGAGCAAGGGCTCAACGTAGCGCCTTACGTCACTCTCGGCCAAAATCAGCCCTCACGCTCCAAACTGCAAACGTCGAGCCCCTGCTCCCAGGCCAAAGGTGCCAGCCCCAAAACGCGTGCCTGCCCTCGAACCTCCCTTGCTGGCCCTCGCACAGCCCCACTCGCACTGGGGCTGCGGGCTCGCCCAGCCGAGCAAGGGCTCAACGTAGCGCCTTACGTCACTCTCGGCCAAAATCAGCCCTCACGCTCCAAACTGCAAACGTCGAGCCCCTGCTCCCAGGCCAAAGGTGCCAGCCCCAAAACGCGTGCCTGCCCTCGAACCTCCCTTGCTGGCCCTCGCACAGCCCCACTCGCACTGGGGCTGCGGGCTCGCCCAGCCGAGCAAGGGCTCAACGTAGCGCCTTACGTCACTCTCGGCCAAAATCAGCCCTCACGCTCCAAACTGCAAACGTCGAGCCCCTGCTCCCAGGCCAAAGGTGCCAGCCCCAAAACGCGTGCCTGCCCTCGAACCTCCCTTGCTGGCCCTCGCACAGCCCCACTCGCACTGGGGCTGCGGGCTCGCCCAGCCGAGCAAGGGCTCAACGTAGCGCCTTACGTCACTCTCGGCCAAAATCAGCCCTCACGCTCCAAACTGCAAACGTCGAGCCCCTGCTCCCAGGCCAAAGGTGCCAGCCCCAAAACGCGTGCCTGCCCTCGAACCTCCCTTGCTGGCCCTCGCACAGCCCCACTCGCACTGGGGCTGCGGGCTCGCCCAGCCGAGCAAGGGCTCAACGTAGCGCCTTACGTCACTCTCGGCCAAAATCAGCCCTCACGCTCCAAACTGCAAACGTCGAGCCCCTGCTCCCAGGCCAAAGGTGCCAGCCCCAAAACGCGTGCCTGCCCTCGAACCTCCCTTGCTGGCCCTCGCACAGCCCCACTCGCACTGGGGCTGCGGGCTCGCCCAGCCGAGCAAGGGCTCAACGTAGCGCCTTACGTCACTCTCGGCCAAAATCAGCCCTCACGCTCCAAACTGCAAACGTCGAGCCCCTGCTCCCAGGCCAAAGGTGCCAGCCCCAAAACGCGTGCCTGCCCTCGAACCTCCCTTGCTGGCCCTCGCACAGCCCCACTCGCACTGGGGCTGCGGGCTCGCCCAGCCGAGCAAGGGCTCAACGTAGCGCCTTACGTCACTCTCGGCCAAAATCAGCCCTCACGCTCCAAACTGCAAACGTCGAGCCCCTGCTCCCAGGCCAAAGGTGCCAGCCCCAAAACGCGTGCCTGCCCTCGAACCTCCCTTGCTGGCCCTCGCACAGCCCCACTCGCACTGGGGCTGCGGGCTCGCCCAGCCGAGCAAGGGCTCAACGTAGCGCCTTACGTCACTCTCGGCCAAAATCAGCCCTCACGCTCCAAACTGCAAACGTCGAGCCCCTGCTCCCAGGCCAAAGGTGCCAGCCCCAAAACGCGTGCCTGCCCTCGAACCTCCCTTGCTGGCCCTCGCACAGCCCCACTCGCACTGGGGCTGCGGGCTCGCCCAGCCGAGCAAGGGCTCAACGTAGCGCCTTACGTCACTCTCGGCCAAAATCAGCCCTCACGCTCCAAACTGCAAACGTCGAGCCCCTGCTCCCAGGCCAAAGGTGCCAGCCCCAAAACGCGTGCCTGCCCTCGAACCTCCCTTGCTGGCCCTCGCACAGCCCCACTCGCACTGGGGCTGCGGGCTCGCCCAGCCGAGCAAGGGCTCAACGTAGCGCCTTACGTCACTCTCGGCCAAAATCAGCCCTCACGCTCCAAACTGCAAACGTCGAGCCCCTGCTCCCAGGCCAAAGGTGCCAGCCCCAAAACGCGTGCCTGCCCTCGAACCTCCCTTGCTGGCCCTCGCACAGCCCCACTCGCACTGGGGCTGCGGGCTCGCCCAGCCGAGCAAGGGCTCAACGTAGCGCCTTACGTCACTCTCGGCCAAAATCAGCCCTCACGCTCCAAACTGCAAACGTCGAGCCCCTGCTCCCAGGCCAAAGGTGCCAGCCCCAAAACGCGTGCCTGCCCTCGAACCTCCCTTGCTGGCCCTCGCACAGCCCCACTCGCACTGGGGCTGCGGGCTCGCCCAGCCGAGCAAGGGCTCAACGTAGCGCCTTACGTCACTCTCGGCCAAAATCAGCCCTCACGCTCCAAACTGCAAACGTCGAGCCCCTGCTCCCAGGCCAAAGGTGCCAGCCCCAAAACGCGTGCCTGCCCTCGAACCTCCCTTGCTGGCCCTCGCACAGCCCCACTCGCACTGGGGCTGCGGGCTCGCCCAGCCGAGCAAGGGCTCAACGTAGCGCCTTACGTCACTCTCGGCCAAAATCAGCCCTCACGCTCCAAACTGCAAACGTCGAGCCCCTGCTCCCAGGCCAAAGGTGCCAGCCCCAAAACGCGTGCCTGCCCTCGAACCTCCCTTGCTGGCCCTCGCACAGCCCCACTCGCACTGGGGCTGCGGGCTCGCCCAGCCGAGCAAGGGCTCAACGTAGCGCCTTACGTCACTCTCGGCCAAAATCAGCCCTCACGCTCCAAACTGCAAACGTCGAGCCCCTGCTCCCAGGCCAAAGGTGCCAGCCCCAAAACGCGTGCCTGCCCTCGAACCTCCCTTGCTGGCCCTCGCACAGCCCCACTCGCACTGGGGCTGCGGGCTCGCCCAGCCGAGCAAGGGCTCAACGTAGCGCCTTACGTCACTCTCGGCCAAAATCAGCCCTCACGCTCCAAACTGCAAACGTCGAGCCCCTGCTCCCAGGCCAAAGGTGCCAGCCCCAAAACGCGTGCCTGCCCTCGAACCTCCCTTGCTGGCCCTCGCACAGCCCCACTCGCACTGGGGCTGCGGGCTCGCCCAGCCGAGCAAGGGCTCAACGTAGCGCCTTACGTCACTCTCGGCCAAAATCAGCCCTCACGCTCCAAACTGCAAACGTCGAGCCCCTGCTCCCAGGCCAAAGGTGCCAGCCCCAAAACGCGTGCCTGCCCTCGAACCTCCCTTGCTGGCCCTCGCACAGCCCCACTCGCACTGGGGCTGCGGGCTCGCCCAGCCGAGCAAGGGCTCAACGTAGCGCCTTACGTCACTCTCGGCCAAAATCAGCCCTCACGCTCCAAACTGCAAACGTCGAGCCCCTGCTCCCAGGCCAAAGGTGCCAGCCCCAAAACGCGTGCCTGCCCTCGAACCTCCCTTGCTGGCCCTCGCACAGCCCCACTCGCACTGGGGCTGCGGGCTCGCCCAGCCGAGCAAGGGCTCAACGTAGCGCCTTACGTCACTCTCGGCCAAAATCAGCCCTCACGCTCCAAACTGCAAACGTCGAGCCCCTGCTCCCAGGCCAAAGGTGCCAGCCCCAAAACGCGTGCCTGCCCTCGAACCTCCCTTGCTGGCCCTCGCACAGCCCCACTCGCACTGGGGCTGCGGGCTCGCCCAGCCGAGCAAGGGCTCAACGTAGCGCCTTACGTCACTCTCGGCCAAAATCAGCCCTCACGCTCCAAACTGCAAACGTCGAGCCCCTGCTCCCAGGCCAAAGGTGCCAGCCCCAAAACGCGTGCCTGCCCTCGAACCTCCCTTGCTGGCCCTCGCACAGCCCCACTCGCACTGGGGCTGCGGGCTCGCCCAGCCGAGCAAGGGCTCAACGTAGCGCCTTACGTCACTCTCGGCCAAAATCAGCCCTCACGCTCCAAACTGCAAACGTCGAGCCCCTGCTCCCAGGCCAAAGGTGCCAGCCCCAAAACGCGTGCCTGCCCTCGAACCTCCCTTGCTGGCCCTCGCACAGCCCCACTCGCACTGGGGCTGCGGGCTCGCCCAGCCGAGCAAGGGCTCAACGTAGCGCCTTACGTCACTCTCGGCCAAAATCAGCCCTCACGCTCCAAACTGCAAACGTCGAGCCCCTGCTCCCAGGCCAAAGGTGCCAGCCCCAAAACGCGTGCCTGCCCTCGAACCTCCCTTGCTGGCCCTCGCACAGCCCCACTCGCACTGGGGCTGCGGGCTCGCCCAGCCGAGCAAGGGCTCAACGTAGCGCCTTACGTCACTCTCGGCCAAAATCAGCCCTCACGCTCCAAACTGCAAACGTCGAGCCCCTGCTCCCAGGCCAAAGGTGCCAGCCCCAAAACGCGTGCCTGCCCTCGAACCTCCCTTGCTGGCCCTCGCACAGCCCCACTCGCACTGGGGCTGCGGGCTCGCCCAGCCGAGCAAGGGCTCAACGTAGCGCCTTACGTCACTCTCGGCCAAAATCAGCCCTCACGCTCCAAACTGCAAACGTCGAGCCCCTGCTCCCAGGCCAAAGGTGCCAGCCCCAAAACGCGTGCCTGCCCTCGAACCTCCCTTGCTGGCCCTCGCACAGCCCCACTCGCACTGGGGCTGCGGGCTCGCCCAGCCGAGCAAGGGCTCAACGTAGCGCCTTACGTCACTCTCGGCCAAAATCAGCCCTCACGCTCCAAACTGCAAACGTCGAGCCCCTGCTCCCAGGCCAAAGGTGCCAGCCCCAAAACGCGTGCCTGCCCTCGAACCTCCCTTGCTGGCCCTCGCACAGCCCCACTCGCACTGGGGCTGCGGGCTCGCCCAGCCGAGCAAGGGCTCAACGTAGCGCCTTACGTCACTCTCGGCCAAAATCAGCCCTCACGCTCCAAACTGCAAACGTCGAGCCCCTGCTCCCAGGCCAAAGGTGCCAGCCCCAAAACGCGTGCCTGCCCTCGAACCTCCCTTGCTGGCCCTCGCACAGCCCCACTCGCACTGGGGCTGCGGGCTCGCCCAGCCGAGCAAGGGCTCAACGTAGCGCCTTACGTCACTCTCGGCCAAAATCAGCCCTCACGCTCCAAACTGCAAACGTCGAGCCCCTGCTCCCAGGCCAAAGGTGCCAGCCCCAAAACGCGTGCCTGCCCTCGAACCTCCCTTGCTGGCCCTCGCACAGCCCCACTCGCACTGGGGCTGCGGGCTCGCCCAGCCGAGCAAGGGCTCAACGTAGCGCCTTACGTCACTCTCGGCCAAAATCAGCCCTCACGCTCCAAACTGCAAACGTCGAGCCCCTGCTCCCAGGCCAAAGGTGCCAGCCCCAAAACGCGTGCCTGCCCTCGAACCTCCCTTGCTGGCCCTCGCACAGCCCCACTCGCACTGGGGCTGCGGGCTCGCCCAGCCGAGCAAGGGCTCAACGTAGCGCCTTACGTCACTCTCGGCCAAAATCAGCCCTCACGCTCCAAACTGCAAACGTCGAGCCCCTGCTCCCAGGCCAAAGGTGCCAGCCCCAAAACGCGTGCCTGCCCTCGAACCTCCCTTGCTGGCCCTCGCACAGCCCCACTCGCACTGGGGCTGCGGGCTCGCCCAGCCGAGCAAGGGCTCAACGTAGCGCCTTACGTCACTCTCGGCCAAAATCAGCCCTCACGCTCCAAACTGCAAACGTCGAGCCCCTGCTCCCAGGCCAAAGGTGCCAGCCCCAAAACGCGTGCCTGCCCTCGAACCTCCCTTGCTGGCCCTCGCACAGCCCCACTCGCACTGGGGCTGCGGGCTCGCCCAGCCGAGCAAGGGCTCAACGTAGCGCCTTACGTCACTCTCGGCCAAAATCAGCCCTCACGCTCCAAACTGCAAACGTCGAGCCCCTGCTCCCAGGCCAAAGGTGCCAGCCCCAAAACGCGTGCCTGCCCTCGAACCTCCCTTGCTGGCCCTCGCACAGCCCCACTCGCACTGGGGCTGCGGGCTCGCCCAGCCGAGCAAGGGCTCAACGTAGCGCCTTACGTCACTCTCGGCCAAAATCAGCCCTCACGCTCCAAACTGCAAACGTCGAGCCCCTGCTCCCAGGCCAAAGGTGCCAGCCCCAAAACGCGTGCCTGCCCTCGAACCTCCCTTGCTGGCCCTCGCACAGCCCCACTCGCACTGGGGCTGCGGGCTCGCCCAGCCGAGCAAGGGCTCAACGTAGCGCCTTACGTCACTCTCGGCCAAAATCAGCCCTCACGCTCCAAACTGCAAACGTCGAGCCCCTGCTCCCAGGCCAAAGGTGCCAGCCCCAAAACGCGTGCCTGCCCTCGAACCTCCCTTGCTGGCCCTCGCACAGCCCCACTCGCACTGGGGCTGCGGGCTCGCCCAGCCGAGCAAGGGCTCAACGTAGCGCCTTACGTCACTCTCGGCCAAAATCAGCCCTCACGCTCCAAACTGCAAACGTCGAGCCCCTGCTCCCAGGCCAAAGGTGCCAGCCCCAAAACGCGTGCCTGCCCTCGAACCTCCCTTGCTGGCCCTCGCACAGCCCCACTCGCACTGGGGCTGCGGGCTCGCCCAGCCGAGCAAGGGCTCAACGTAGCGCCTTACGTCACTCTCGGCCAAAATCAGCCCTCACGCTCCAAACTGCAAACGTCGAGCCCCTGCTCCCAGGCCAAAGGTGCCAGCCCCAAAACGCGTGCCTGCCCTCGAACCTCCCTTGCTGGCCCTCGCACAGCCCCACTCGCACTGGGGCTGCGGGCTCGCCCAGCCGAGCAAGGGCTCAACGTAGCGCCTTACGTCACTCTCGGCCAAAATCAGCCCTCACGCTCCAAACTGCAAACGTCGAGCCCCTGCTCCCAGGCCAAAGGTGCCAGCCCCAAAACGCGTGCCTGCCCTCGAACCTCCCTTGCTGGCCCTCGCACAGCCCCACTCGCACTGGGGCTGCGGGCTCGCCCAGCCGAGCAAGGGCTCAACGTAGCGCCTTACGTCACTCTCGGCCAAAATCAGCCCTCACGCTCCAAACTGCAAACGTCGAGCCCCTGCTCCCAGGCCAAAGGTGCCAGCCCCAAAACGCGTGCCTGCCCTCGAACCTCCCTTGCTGGCCCTCGCACAGCCCCACTCGCACTGGGGCTGCGGGCTCGCCCAGCCGAGCAAGGGCTCAACGTAGCGCCTTACGTCACTCTCGGCCAAAATCAGCCCTCACGCTCCAAACTGCAAACGTCGAGCCCCTGCTCCCAGGCCAAAGGTGCCAGCCCCAAAACGCGTGCCTGCCCTCGAACCTCCCTTGCTGGCCCTCGCACAGCCCCACTCGCACTGGGGCTGCGGGCTCGCCCAGCCGAGCAAGGGCTCAACGTAGCGCCTTACGTCACTCTCGGCCAAAATCAGCCCTCACGCTCCAAACTGCAAACGTCGAGCCCCTGCTCCCAGGCCAAAGGTGCCAGCCCCAAAACGCGTGCCTGCCCTCGAACCTCCCTTGCTGGCCCTCGCACAGCCCCACTCGCACTGGGGCTGCGGGCTCGCCCAGCCGAGCAAGGGCTCAACGTAGCGCCTTACGTCACTCTCGGCCAAAATCAGCCCTCACGCTCCAAACTGCAAACGTCGAGCCCCTGCTCCCAGGCCAAAGGTGCCAGCCCCAAAACGCGTGCCTGCCCTCGAACCTCCCTTGCTGGCCCTCGCACAGCCCCACTCGCACTGGGGCTGCGGGCTCGCCCAGCCGAGCAAGGGCTCAACGTAGCGCCTTACGTCACTCTCGGCCAAAATCAGCCCTCACGCTCCAAACTGCAAACGTCGAGCCCCTGCTCCCAGGCCAAAGGTGCCAGCCCCAAAACGCGTGCCTGCCCTCGAACCTCCCTTGCTGGCCCTCGCACAGCCCCACTCGCACTGGGGCTGCGGGCTCGCCCAGCCGAGCAAGGGCTCAACGTAGCGCCTTACGTCACTCTCGGCCAAAATCAGCCCTCACGCTCCAAACTGCAAACGTCGAGCCCCTGCTCCCAGGCCAAAGGTGCCAGCCCCAAAACGCGTGCCTGCCCTCGAACCTCCCTTGCTGGCCCTCGCACAGCCCCACTCGCACTGGGGCTGCGGGCTCGCCCAGCCGAGCAAGGGCTCAACGTAGCGCCTTACGTCACTCTCGGCCAAAATCAGCCCTCACGCTCCAAACTGCAAACGTCGAGCCCCTGCTCCCAGGCCAAAGGTGCCAGCCCCAAAACGCGTGCCTGCCCTCGAACCTCCCTTGCTGGCCCTCGCACAGCCCCACTCGCACTGGGGCTGCGGGCTCGCCCAGCCGAGCAAGGGCTCAACGTAGCGCCTTACGTCACTCTCGGCCAAAATCAGCCCTCACGCTCCAAACTGCAAACGTCGAGCCCCTGCTCCCAGGCCAAAGGTGCCAGCCCCAAAACGCGTGCCTGCCCTCGAACCTCCCTTGCTGGCCCTCGCACAGCCCCACTCGCACTGGGGCTGCGGGCTCGCCCAGCCGAGCAAGGGCTCAACGTAGCGCCTTACGTCACTCTCGGCCAAAATCAGCCCTCACGCTCCAAACTGCAAACGTCGAGCCCCTGCTCCCAGGCCAAAGGTGCCAGCCCCAAAACGCGTGCCTGCCCTCGAACCTCCCTTGCTGGCCCTCGCACAGCCCCACTCGCACTGGGGCTGCGGGCTCGCCCAGCCGAGCAAGGGCTCAACGTAGCGCCTTACGTCACTCTCGGCCAAAATCAGCCCTCACGCTCCAAACTGCAAACGTCGAGCCCCTGCTCCCAGGCCAAAGGTGCCAGCCCCAAAACGCGTGCCTGCCCTCGAACCTCCCTTGCTGGCCCTCGCACAGCCCCACTCGCACTGGGGCTGCGGGCTCGCCCAGCCGAGCAAGGGCTCAACGTAGCGCCTTACGTCACTCTCGGCCAAAATCAGCCCTCACGCTCCAAACTGCAAACGTCGAGCCCCTGCTCCCAGGCCAAAGGTGCCAGCCCCAAAACGCGTGCCTGCCCTCGAACCTCCCTTGCTGGCCCTCGCACAGCCCCACTCGCACTGGGGCTGCGGGCTCGCCCAGCCGAGCAAGGGCTCAACGTAGCGCCTTACGTCACTCTCGGCCAAAATCAGCCCTCACGCTCCAAACTGCAAACGTCGAGCCCCTGCTCCCAGGCCAAAGGTGCCAGCCCCAAAACGCGTGCCTGCCCTCGAACCTCCCTTGCTGGCCCTCGCACAGCCCCACTCGCACTGGGGCTGCGGGCTCGCCCAGCCGAGCAAGGGCTCAACGTAGCGCCTTACGTCACTCTCGGCCAAAATCAGCCCTCACGCTCCAAACTGCAAACGTCGAGCCCCTGCTCCCAGGCCAAAGGTGCCAGCCCCAAAACGCGTGCCTGCCCTCGAACCTCCCTTGCTGGCCCTCGCACAGCCCCACTCGCACTGGGGCTGCGGGCTCGCCCAGCCGAGCAAGGGCTCAACGTAGCGCCTTACGTCACTCTCGGCCAAAATCAGCCCTCACGCTCCAAACTGCAAACGTCGAGCCCCTGCTCCCAGGCCAAAGGTGCCAGCCCCAAAACGCGTGCCTGCCCTCGAACCTCCCTTGCTGGCCCTCGCACAGCCCCACTCGCACTGGGGCTGCGGGCTCGCCCAGCCGAGCAAGGGCTCAACGTAGCGCCTTACGTCACTCTCGGCCAAAATCAGCCCTCACGCTCCAAACTGCAAACGTCGAGCCCCTGCTCCCAGGCCAAAGGTGCCAGCCCCAAAACGCGTGCCTGCCCTCGAACCTCCCTTGCTGGCCCTCGCACAGCCCCACTCGCACTGGGGCTGCGGGCTCGCCCAGCCGAGCAAGGGCTCAACGTAGCGCCTTACGTCACTCTCGGCCAAAATCAGCCCTCACGCTCCAAACTGCAAACGTCGAGCCCCTGCTCCCAGGCCAAAGGTGCCAGCCCCAAAACGCGTGCCTGCCCTCGAACCTCCCTTGCTGGCCCTCGCACAGCCCCACTCGCACTGGGGCTGCGGGCTCGCCCAGCCGAGCAAGGGCTCAACGTAGCGCCTTACGTCACTCTCGGCCAAAATCAGCCCTCACGCTCCAAACTGCAAACGTCGAGCCCCTGCTCCCAGGCCAAAGGTGCCAGCCCAAAACGCGTGCCTGCCCTCGAACCTCCCTTGCTGGCCCTCGCACAGCCCCACTCGCACTGGGGCTGCGGGCTCGCCCAGCCGAGCAAGGGCTCAACGTAGCGCCTTACGTCACTCTCGGCCAAAATCAGCCCTCACGCTCCAAACTGCAAACGTCGAGCCCCTGCTCCCAGGCCAAAGGTGCCAGCCCAAAACGCGTGCCTGCCCTCGAACCTCCCTTGCTGGCCCTCGCACAGCCCCACTCGCACTGGGGCTGCGGGCTCGCCCAGCCGAGCAAGGGCTCAACGTAGCGCCTTACGTCACTCTCGGCCAAAATCAGCCCTCACGCTCCAAACTGCAAACGTCGAGCCCCTGCTCCCAGGCCAAAGGTGCCAGCCCCAAAACGCGTGCCTGCCCTCGAACCTCCCTTGCTGGCCCTCGCACAGCCCCACTCGCACTGGGGCTGCGGGCTCGCCCAGCCGAGCAAGGGCTCAACGTAGCGCCTTACGTCACTCTCGGCCAAAATCAGCCCTCACGCTCCAAACTGCAAACGTCGAGCCCCTGCTCCCAGGCCAAAGGTGCCAGCCCCAAAACGCGTGCCTGCCCTCGAACCTCCCTTGCTGGCCCTCGCACAGCCCCACTCGCACTGGGGCTGCGGGCTCGCCCAGCCGAGCAAGGGCTCAACGTAGCGCCTTACGTCACTCTCGGCCAAAATCAGCCCTCACGCTCCAAACTGCAAACGTCGAGCCCCTGCTCCCAGGCCAAAGGTGCCAGCCCCAAAACGCGTGCCTGCCCTCGAACCTCCCTTGCTGGCCCTCGCACAGCCCCACTCGCACTGGGGCTGCGGGCTCGCCCAGCCGAGCAAGGGCTCAACGTAGCGCCTTACGTCACTCTCGGCCAAAATCAGCCCTCACGCTCCAAACTGCAAACGTCGAGCCCCTGCTCCCAGGCCAAAGGTGCCAGCCCCAAAACGCGTGCCTGCCCTCGAACCTCCCTTGCTGGCCCTCGCACAGCCCCACTCGCACTGGGGCTGCGGGCTCGCCCAGCCGAGCAAGGGCTCAACGTAGCGCCTTACGTCACTCTCGGCCAAAATCAGCCCTCACGCTCCAAACTGCAAACGTCGAGCCCCTGCTCCCAGGCCAAAGGTGCCAGCCCCAAAACGCGTGCCTGCCCTCGAACCTCCCTTGCTGGCCCTCGCACAGCCCCACTCGCACTGGGGCTGCGGGCTCGCCCAGCCGAGCAAGGGCTCAACGTAGCGCCTTACGTCACTCTCGGCCAAAATCAGCCCTCACGCTCCAAACTGCAAACGTCGAGCCCCTGCTCCCAGGCCAAAGGTGCCAGCCCCAAAACGCGTGCCTGCCCTCGAACCTCCCTTGCTGGCCCTCGCACAGCCCCACTCGCACTGGGGCTGCGGGCTCGCCCAGCCGAGCAAGGGCTCAACGTAGCGCCTTACGTCACTCTCGGCCAAAATCAGCCCTCACGCTCCAAACTGCAAACGTCGAGCCCCTGCTCCCAGGCCAAAGGTGCCAGCCCCAAAACGCGTGCCTGCCCTCGAACCTCCCTTGCTGGCCCTCGCACAGCCCCACTCGCACTGGGGCTGCGGGCTCGCCCAGCCGAGCAAGGGCTCAACGTAGCGCCTTACGTCACTCTCGGCCAAAATCAGCCCTCACGCTCCAAACTGCAAACGTCGAGCCCCTGCTCCCAGGCCAAAGGTGCCAGCCCCAAAACGCGTGCCTGCCCTCGAACCTCCCTTGCTGGCCCTCGCACAGCCCCACTCGCACTGGGGCTGCGGGCTCGCCCAGCCGAGCAAGGGCTCAACGTAGCGCCTTACGTCACTCTCGGCCAAAATCAGCCCTCACGCTCCAAACTGCAAACGTCGAGCCCCTGCTCCCAGGCCAAAGGTGCCAGCCCCAAAACGCGTGCCTGCCCTCGAACCTCCCTTGCTGGCCCTCGCACAGCCCCACTCGCACTGGGGCTGCGGGCTCGCCCAGCCGAGCAAGGGCTCAACGTAGCGCCTTACGTCACTCTCGGCCAAAATCAGCCCTCACGCTCCAAACTGCAAACGTCGAGCCCCTGCTCCCAGGCCAAAGGTGCCAGCCCCAAAACGCGTGCCTGCCCTCGAACCTCCCTTGCTGGCCCTCGCACAGCCCCACTCGCACTGGGGCTGCGGGCTCGCCCAGCCGAGCAAGGGCTCAACGTAGCGCCTTACGTCACTCTCGGCCAAAATCAGCCCTCACGCTCCAAACTGCAAACGTCGAGCCCCTGCTCCCAGGCCAAAGGTGCCAGCCCCAAAACGCGTGCCTGCCCTCGAACCTCCCTTGCTGGCCCTCGCACAGCCCCACTCGCACTGGGGCTGCGGGCTCGCCCAGCCGAGCAAGGGCTCAACGTAGCGCCTTACGTCACTCTCGGCCAAAATCAGCCCTCACGCTCCAAACTGCAAACGTCGAGCCCCTGCTCCCAGGCCAAAGGTGCCAGCCCCAAAACGCGTGCCTGCCCTCGAACCTCCCTTGCTGGCCCTCGCACAGCCCCACTCGCACTGGGGCTGCGGGCTCGCCCAGCCGAGCAAGGGCTCAACGTAGCGCCTTACGTCACTCTCGGCCAAAATCAGCCCTCACGCTCCAAACTGCAAACGTCGAGCCCCTGCTCCCAGGCCAAAGGTGCCAGCCCCAAAACGCGTGCCTGCCCTCGAACCTCCCTTGCTGGCCCTCGCACAGCCCCACTCGCACTGGGGCTGCGGGCTCGCCCAGCCGAGCAAGGGCTCAACGTAGCGCCTTACGTCACTCTCGGCCAAAATCAGCCCTCACGCTCCAAACTGCAAACGTCGAGCCCCTGCTCCCAGGCCAAAGGTGCCAGCCCCAAAACGCGTGCCTGCCCTCGAACCTCCCTTGCTGGCCCTCGCACAGCCCCACTCGCACTGGGGCTGCGGGCTCGCCCAGCCGAGCAAGGGCTCAACGTAGCGCCTTACGTCACTCTCGGCCAAAATCAGCCCTCACGCTCCAAACTGCAAACGTCGAGCCCCTGCTCCCAGGCCAAAGGTGCCAGCCCCAAAACGCGTGCCTGCCCTCGAACCTCCCTTGCTGGCCCTCGCACAGCCCCACTCGCACTGGGGCTGCGGGCTCGCCCAGCCGAGCAAGGGCTCAACGTAGCGCCTTACGTCACTCTCGGCCAAAATCAGCCCTCACGCTCCAAACTGCAAACGTCGAGCCCCTGCTCCCAGGCCAAAGGTGCCAGCCCCAAAACGCGTGCCTGCCCTCGAACCTCCCTTGCTGGCCCTCGCACAGCCCCACTCGCACTGGGGCTGCGGGCTCGCCCAGCCGAGCAAGGGCTCAACGTAGCGCCTTACGTCACTCTCGGCCAAAATCAGCCCTCACGCTCCAAACTGCAAACGTCGAGCCCCTGCTCCCAGGCCAAAGGTGCCAGCCCCAAAACGCGTGCCTGCCCTCGAACCTCCCTTGCTGGCCCTCGCACAGCCCCACTCGCACTGGGGCTGCGGGCTCGCCCAGCCGAGCAAGGGCTCAACGTAGCGCCTTACGTCACTCTCGGCCAAAATCAGCCCTCACGCTCCAAACTGCAAACGTCGAGCCCCTGCTCCCAGGCCAAAGGTGCCAGCCCCAAAACGCGTGCCTGCCCTCGAACCTCCCTTGCTGGCCCTCGCACAGCCCCACTCGCACTGGGGCTGCGGGCTCGCCCAGCCGAGCAAGGGCTCAACGTAGCGCCTTACGTCACTCTCGGCCAAAATCAGCCCTCACGCTCCAAACTGCAAACGTCGAGCCCCTGCTCCCAGGCCAAAGGTGCCAGCCCCAAAACGCGTGCCTGCCCTCGAACCTCCCTTGCTGGCCCTCGCACAGCCCCACTCGCACTGGGGCTGCGGGCTCGCCCAGCCGAGCAAGGGCTCAACGTAGCGCCTTACGTCACTCTCGGCCAAAATCAGCCCTCACGCTCCAAACTGCAAACGTCGAGCCCCTGCTCCCAGGCCAAAGGTGCCAGCCCCAAAACGCGTGCCTGCCCTCGAACCTCCCTTGCTGGCCCTCGCACAGCCCCACTCGCACTGGGGCTGCGGGCTCGCCCAGCCGAGCAAGGGCTCAACGTAGCGCCTTACGTCACTCTCGGCCAAAATCAGCCCTCACGCTCCAAACTGCAAACGTCGAGCCCCTGCTCCCAGGCCAAAGGTGCCAGCCCCAAAACGCGTGCCTGCCCTCGAACCTCCCTTGCTGGCCCTCGCACAGCCCCACTCGCACTGGGGCTGCGGGCTCGCCCAGCCGAGCAAGGGCTCAACGTAGCGCCTTACGTCACTCTCGGCCAAAATCAGCCCTCACGCTCCAAACTGCAAACGTCGAGCCCCTGCTCCCAGGCCAAAGGTGCCAGCCCCAAAACGCGTGCCTGCCCTCGAACCTCCCTTGCTGGCCCTCGCACAGCCCCACTCGCACTGGGGCTGCGGGCTCGCCCAGCCGAGCAAGGGCTCAACGTAGCGCCTTACGTCACTCTCGGCCAAAATCAGCCCTCACGCTCCAAACTGCAAACGTCGAGCCCCTGCTCCCAGGCCAAAGGTGCCAGCCCCAAAACGCGTGCCTGCCCTCGAACCTCCCTTGCTGGCCCTCGCACAGCCCCACTCGCACTGGGGCTGCGGGCTCGCCCAGCCGAGCAAGGGCTCAACGTAGCGCCTTACGTCACTCTCGGCCAAAATCAGCCCTCACGCTCCAAACTGCAAACGTCGAGCCCCTGCTCCCAGGCCAAAGGTGCCAGCCCCAAAACGCGTGCCTGCCCTCGAACCTCCCTTGCTGGCCCTCGCACAGCCCCACTCGCACTGGGGCTGCGGGCTCGCCCAGCCGAGCAAGGGCTCAACGTAGCGCCTTACGTCACTCTCGGCCAAAATCAGCCCTCACGCTCCAAACTGCAAACGTCGAGCCCCTGCTCCCAGGCCAAAGGTGCCAGCCCCAAAACGCGTGCCTGCCCTCGAACCTCCCTTGCTGGCCCTCGCACAGCCCCACTCGCACTGGGGCTGCGGGCTCGCCCAGCCGAGCAAGGGCTCAACGTAGCGCCTTACGTCACTCTCGGCCAAAATCAGCCCTCACGCTCCAAACTGCAAACGTCGAGCCCCTGCTCCCAGGCCAAAGGTGCCAGCCCCAAAACGCGTGCCTGCCCTCGAACCTCCCTTGCTGGCCCTCGCACAGCCCCACTCGCACTGGGGCTGCGGGCTCGCCCAGCCGAGCAAGGGCTCAACGTAGCGCCTTACGTCACTCTCGGCCAAAATCAGCCCTCACGCTCCAAACTGCAAACGTCGAGCCCCTGCTCCCAGGCCAAAGGTGCCAGCCCCAAAACGCGTGCCTGCCCTCGAACCTCCCTTGCTGGCCCTCGCACAGCCCCACTCGCACTGGGGCTGCGGGCTCGCCCAGCCGAGCAAGGGCTCAACGTAGCGCCTTACGTCACTCTCGGCCAAAATCAGCCCTCACGCTCCAAACTGCAAACGTCGAGCCCCTGCTCCCAG
The DNA here is from genome assembly GCF_028858705.1 of Grus americana. Lineage (NCBI taxonomy): Eukaryota > Metazoa > Chordata > Aves > Gruiformes > Gruidae > Grus > Grus americana. The sequence goes on along the minus strand of NW_026561819.1, from coordinate 33,448 downwards.
GCCAAAGGTGCCAGCCCCAAAACGCGTGCCTGCCCTCGAACCTCCCTTGCTGGCCCTCGCACAGCCCCACTCGCACTGGGGCTGCGGGCTCGCCCAGCCGAGCAAGGGCTCAACGTAGCGCCTTACGTCACTCTCGGCCAAAATCAGCCCTCACGCTCCAAACTGCAAACGTCGAGCCCCTGCTCCCAGGCCAAAGGTGCCAGCCCCAAAACGCGTGCCTGCCCTCGAACCTCCCTTGCTGGCCCTCGCACAGCCCCACTCGCACTGGGGCTGCGGGCTCGCCCAGCCGAGCAAGGGCTCAACGTAGCGCCTTACGTCACTCTCGGCCAAAATCAGCCCTCACGCTCCAAACTGCAAACGTCGAGCCCCTGCTCCCAGGCCAAAGGTGCCAGCCCCAAAACGCGTGCCTGCCCTCGAACCTCCCTTGCTGGCCCTCGCACAGCCCCACTCGCACTGGGGCTGCGGGCTCGCCCAGCCGAGCAAGGGCTCAACGTAGCGCCTTACGTCACTCTCGGCCAAAATCAGCCCTCACGCTCCAAACTGCAAACGTCGAGCCCCTGCTCCCAGGCCAAAGGTGCCAGCCCCAAAACGCGTGCCTGCCCTCGAACCTCCCTTGCTGGCCCTCGCACAGCCCCACTCGCACTGGGGCTGCGGGCTCGCCCAGCCGAGCAAGGGCTCAACGTAGCGCCTTACGTCACTCTCGGCCAAAATCAGCCCTCACGCTCCAAACTGCAAACGTCGAGCCCCTGCTCCCAGGCCAAAGGTGCCAGCCCCAAAACGCGTGCCTGCCCTCGAACCTCCCTTGCTGGCCCTCGCACAGCCCCACTCGCACTGGGGCTGCGGGCTCGCCCAGCCGAGCAAGGGCTCAACGTAGCGCCTTACGTCACTCTCGGCCAAAATCAGCCCTCACGCTCCAAACTGCAAACGTCGAGCCCCTGCTCCCAGGCCAAAGGTGCCAGCCCCAAAACGCGTGCCTGCCCTCGAACCTCCCTTGCTGGCCCTCGCACAGCCCCACTCGCACTGGGGCTGCGGGCTCGCCCAGCCGAGCAAGGGCTCAACGTAGCGCCTTACGTCACTCTCGGCCAAAATCAGCCCTCACGCTCCAAACTGCAAACGTCGAGCCCCTGCTCCCAGGCCAAAGGTGCCAGCCCCAAAACGCGTGCCTGCCCTCGAACCTCCCTTGCTGGCCCTCGCACAGCCCCACTCGCACTGGGGCTGCGGGCTCGCCCAGCCGAGCAAGGGCTCAACGTAGCGCCTTACGTCACTCTCGGCCAAAATCAGCCCTCACGCTCCAAACTGCAAACGTCGAGCCCCTGCTCCCAGGCCAAAGGTGCCAGCCCCAAAACGCGTGCCTGCCCTCGAACCTCCCTTGCTGGCCCTCGCACAGCCCCACTCGCACTGGGGCTGCGGGCTCGCCCAGCCGAGCAAGGGCTCAACGTAGCGCCTTACGTCACTCTCGGCCAAAATCAGCCCTCACGCTCCAAACTGCAAACGTCGAGCCCCTGCTCCCAGGCCAAAGGTGCCAGCCCCAAAACGCGTGCCTGCCCTCGAACCTCCCTTGCTGGCCCTCGCACAGCCCCACTCGCACTGGGGCTGCGGGCTCGCCCAGCCGAGCAAGGGCTCAACGTAGCGCCTTACGTCACTCTCGGCCAAAATCAGCCCTCACGCTCCAAACTGCAAACGTCGAGCCCCTGCTCCCAGGCCAAAGGTGCCAGCCCCAAAACGCGTGCCTGCCCTCGAACCTCCCTTGCTGGCCCTCGCACAGCCCCACTCGCACTGGGGCTGCGGGCTCGCCCAGCCGAGCAAGGGCTCAACGTAGCGCCTTACGTCACTCTCGGCCAAAATCAGCCCTCACGCTCCAAACTGCAAACGTCGAGCCCCTGCTCCCAGGCCAAAGGTGCCAGCCCCAAAACGCGTGCCTGCCCTCGAACCTCCCTTGCTGGCCCTCGCACAGCCCCACTCGCACTGGGGCTGCGGGCTCGCCCAGCCGAGCAAGGGCTCAACGTAGCGCCTTACGTCACTCTCGGCCAAAATCAGCCCTCACGCTCCAAACTGCAAACGTCGAGCCCCTGCTCCCAGGCCAAAGGTGCCAGCCCCAAAACGCGTGCCTGCCCTCGAACCTCCCTTGCTGGCCCTCGCACAGCCCCACTCGCACTGGGGCTGCGGGCTCGCCCAGCCGAGCAAGGGCTCAACGTAGCGCCTTACGTCACTCTCGGCCAAAATCAGCCCTCACGCTCCAAACTGCAAACGTCGAGCCCCTGCTCCCAGGCCAAAGGTGCCAGCCCCAAAACGCGTGCCTGCCCTCGAACCTCCCTTGCTGGCCCTCGCACAGCCCCACTCGCACTGGGGCTGCGGGCTCGCCCAGCCGAGCAAGGGCTCAACGTAGCGCCTTACGTCACTCTCGGCCAAAATCAGCCCTCACGCTCCAAACTGCAAACGTCGAGCCCCTGCTCCCAGGCCAAAGGTGCCAGCCCCAAAACGCGTGCCTGCCCTCGAACCTCCCTTGCTGGCCCTCGCACAGCCCCACTCGCACTGGGGCTGCGGGCTCGCCCAGCCGAGCAAGGGCTCAACGTAGCGCCTTACGTCACTCTCGGCCAAAATCAGCCCTCACGCTCCAAACTGCAAACGTCGAGCCCCTGCTCCCAGGCCAAAGGTGCCAGCCCCAAAACGCGTGCCTGCCCTCGAACCTCCCTTGCTGGCCCTCGCACAGCCCCACTCGCACTGGGGCTGCGGGCTCGCCCAGCCGAGCAAGGGCTCAACGTAGCGCCTTACGTCACTCTCGGCCAAAATCAGCCCTCACGCTCCAAACTGCAAACGTCGAGCCCCTGCTCCCAGGCCAAAGGTGCCAGCCCCAAAACGCGTGCCTGCCCTCGAACCTCCCTTGCTGGCCCTCGCACAGCCCCACTCGCACTGGGGCTGCGGGCTCGCCCAGCCGAGCAAGGGCTCAACGTAGCGCCTTACGTCACTCTCGGCCAAAATCAGCCCTCACGCTCCAAACTGCAAACGTCGAGCCCCTGCTCCCAGGCCAAAGGTGCCAGCCCCAAAACGCGTGCCTGCCCTCGAACCTCCCTTGCTGGCCCTCGCACAGCCCCACTCGCACTGGGGCTGCGGGCTCGCCCAGCCGAGCAAGGGCTCAACGTAGCGCCTTACGTCACTCTCGGCCAAAATCAGCCCTCACGCTCCAAACTGCAAACGTCGAGCCCCTGCTCCCAGGCCAAAGGTGCCAGCCCCAAAACGCGTGCCTGCCCTCGAACCTCCCTTGCTGGCCCTCGCACAGCCCCACTCGCACTGGGGCTGCGGGCTCGCCCAGCCGAGCAAGGGCTCAACGTAGCGCCTTACGTCACTCTCGGCCAAAATCAGCCCTCACGCTCCAAACTGCAAACGTCGAGCCCCTGCTCCCAGGCCAAAGGTGCCAGCCCCAAAACGCGTGCCTGCCCTCGAACCTCCCTTGCTGGCCCTCGCACAGCCCCACTCGCACTGGGGCTGCGGGCTCGCCCAGCCGAGCAAGGGCTCAACGTAGCGCCTTACGTCACTCTCGGCCAAAATCAGCCCTCACGCTCCAAACTGCAAACGTCGAGCCCCTGCTCCCAGGCCAAAGGTGCCAGCCCCAAAACGCGTGCCTGCCCTCGAACCTCCCTTGCTGGCCCTCGCACAGCCCCACTCGCACTGGGGCTGCGGGCTCGCCCAGCCGAGCAAGGGCTCAACGTAGCGCCTTACGTCACTCTCGGCCAAAATCAGCCCTCACGCTCCAAACTGCAAACGTCGAGCCCCTGCTCCCAGGCCAAAGGTGCCAGCCCCAAAACGCGTGCCTGCCCTCGAACCTCCCTTGCTGGCCCTCGCACAGCCCCACTCGCACTGGGGCTGCGGGCTCGCCCAGCCGAGCAAGGGCTCAACGTAGCGCCTTACGTCACTCTCGGCCAAAATCAGCCCTCACGCTCCAAACTGCAAACGTCGAGCCCCTGCTCCCAGGCCAAAGGTGCCAGCCCCAAAACGCGTGCCTGCCCTCGAACCTCCCTTGCTGGCCCTCGCACAGCCCCACTCGCACTGGGGCTGCGGGCTCGCCCAGCCGAGCAAGGGCTCAACGTAGCGCCTTACGTCACTCTCGGCCAAAATCAGCCCTCACGCTCCAAACTGCAAACGTCGAGCCCCTGCTCCCAGGCCAAAGGTGCCAGCCCCAAAACGCGTGCCTGCCCTCGAACCTCCCTTGCTGGCCCTCGCACAGCCCCACTCGCACTGGGGCTGCGGGCTCGCCCAGCCGAGCAAGGGCTCAACGTAGCGCCTTACGTCACTCTCGGCCAAAATCAGCCCTCACGCTCCAAACTGCAAACGTCGAGCCCCTGCTCCCAGGCCAAAGGTGCCAGCCCCAAAACGCGTGCCTGCCCTCGAACCTCCCTTGCTGGCCCTCGCACAGCCCCACTCGCACTGGGGCTGCGGGCTCGCCCAGCCGAGCAAGGGCTCAACGTAGCGCCTTACGTCACTCTCGGCCAAAATCAGCCCTCACGCTCCAAACTGCAAACGTCGAGCCCCTGCTCCCAGGCCAAAGGTGCCAGCCCCAAAACGCGTGCCTGCCCTCGAACCTCCCTTGCTGGCCCTCGCACAGCCCCACTCGCACTGGGGCTGCGGGCTCGCCCAGCCGAGCAAGGGCTCAACGTAGCGCCTTACGTCACTCTCGGCCAAAATCAGCCCTCACGCTCCAAACTGCAAACGTCGAGCCCCTGCTCCCAGGCCAAAGGTGCCAGCCCCAAAACGCGTGCCTGCCCTCGAACCTCCCTTGCTGGCCCTCGCACAGCCCCACTCGCACTGGGGCTGCGGGCTCGCCCAGCCGAGCAAGGGCTCAACGTAGCGCCTTACGTCACTCTCGGCCAAAATCAGCCCTCACGCTCCAAACTGCAAACGTCGAGCCCCTGCTCCCAGGCCAAAGGTGCCAGCCCCAAAACGCGTGCCTGCCCTCGAACCTCCCTTGCTGGCCCTCGCACAGCCCCACTCGCACTGGGGCTGCGGGCTCGCCCAGCCGAGCAAGGGCTCAACGTAGCGCCTTACGTCACTCTCGGCCAAAATCAGCCCTCACGCTCCAAACTGCAAACGTCGAGCCCCTGCTCCCAGGCCAAAGGTGCCAGCCCCAAAACGCGTGCCTGCCCTCGAACCTCCCTTGCTGGCCCTCGCACAGCCCCACTCGCACTGGGGCTGCGGGCTCGCCCAGCCGAGCAAGGGCTCAACGTAGCGCCTTACGTCACTCTCGGCCAAAATCAGCCCTCACGCTCCAAACTGCAAACGTCGAGCCCCTGCTCCCAGGCCAAAGGTGCCAGCCCCAAAACGCGTGCCTGCCCTCGAACCTCCCTTGCTGGCCCTCGCACAGCCCCACTCGCACTGGGGCTGCGGGCTCGCCCAGCCGAGCAAGGGCTCAACGTAGCGCCTTACGTCACTCTCGGCCAAAATCAGCCCTCACGCTCCAAACTGCAAACGTCGAGCCCCTGCTCCCAGGCCAAAGGTGCCAGCCCCAAAACGCGTGCCTGCCCTCGAACCTCCCTTGCTGGCCCTCGCACAGCCCCACTCGCACTGGGGCTGCGGGCTCGCCCAGCCGAGCAAGGGCTCAACGTAGCGCCTTACGTCACTCTCGGCCAAAATCAGCCCTCACGCTCCAAACTGCAAACGTCGAGCCCCTGCTCCCAGGCCAAAGGTGCCAGCCCCAAAACGCGTGCCTGCCCTCGAACCTCCCTTGCTGGCCCTCGCACAGCCCCACTCGCACTGGGGCTGCGGGCTCGCCCAGCCGAGCAAGGGCTCAACGTAGCGCCTTACGTCACTCTCGGCCAAAATCAGCCCTCACGCTCCAAACTGCAAACGTCGAGCCCCTGCTCCCAGGCCAAAGGTGCCAGCCCCAAAACGCGTGCCTGCCCTCGAACCTCCCTTGCTGGCCCTCGCACAGCCCCACTCGCACTGGGGCTGCGGGCTCGCCCAGCCGAGCAAGGGCTCAACGTAGCGCCTTACGTCACTCTCGGCCAAAATCAGCCCTCACGCTCCAAACTGCAAACGTCGAGCCCCTGCTCCCAGGCCAAAGGTGCCAGCCCCAAAACGCGTGCCTGCCCTCGAACCTCCCTTGCTGGCCCTCGCACAGCCCCACTCGCACTGGGGCTGCGGGCTCGCCCAGCCGAGCAAGGGCTCAACGTAGCGCCTTACGTCACTCTCGGCCAAAATCAGCCCTCACGCTCCAAACTGCAAACGTCGAGCCCCTGCTCCCAGGCCAAAGGTGCCAGCCCCAAAACGCGTGCCTGCCCTCGAACCTCCCTTGCTGGCCCTCGCACAGCCCCACTCGCACTGGGGCTGCGGGCTCGCCCAGCCGAGCAAGGGCTCAACGTAGCGCCTTACGTCACTCTCGGCCAAAATCAGCCCTCACGCTCCAAACTGCAAACGTCGAGCCCCTGCTCCCAGGCCAAAGGTGCCAGCCCCAAAACGCGTGCCTGCCCTCGAACCTCCCTTGCTGGCCCTCGCACAGCCCCACTCGCACTGGGGCTGCGGGCTCGCCCAGCCGAGCAAGGGCTCAACGTAGCGCCTTACGTCACTCTCGGCCAAAATCAGCCCTCACGCTCCAAACTGCAAACGTCGAGCCCCTGCTCCCAGGCCAAAGGTGCCAGCCCCAAAACGCGTGCCTGCCCTCGAACCTCCCTTGCTGGCCCTCGCACAGCCCCACTCGCACTGGGGCTGCGGGCTCGCCCAGCCGAGCAAGGGCTCAACGTAGCGCCTTACGTCACTCTCGGCCAAAATCAGCCCTCACGCTCCAAACTGCAAACGTCGAGCCCCTGCTCCCAGGCCAAAGGTGCCAGCCCCAAAACGCGTGCCTGCCCTCGAACCTCCCTTGCTGGCCCTCGCACAGCCCCACTCGCACTGGGGCTGCGGGCTCGCCCAGCCGAGCAAGGGCTCAACGTAGCGCCTTACGTCACTCTCGGCCAAAATCAGCCCTCACGCTCCAAACTGCAAACGTCGAGCCCCTGCTCCCAGGCCAAAGGTGCCAGCCCCAAAACGCGTGCCTGCCCTCGAACCTCCCTTGCTGGCCCTCGCACAGCCCCACTCGCACTGGGGCTGCGGGCTCGCCCAGCCGAGCAAGGGCTCAACGTAGCGCCTTACGTCACTCTCGGCCAAAATCAGCCCTCACGCTCCAAACTGCAAACGTCGAGCCCCTGCTCCCAGGCCAAAGGTGCCAGCCCCAAAACGCGTGCCTGCCCTCGAACCTCCCTTGCTGGCCCTCGCACAGCCCCACTCGCACTGGGGCTGCGGGCTCGCCCAGCCGAGCAAGGGCTCAACGTAGCGCCTTACGTCACTCTCGGCCAAAATCAGCCCTCACGCTCCAAACTGCAAACGTCGAGCCCCTGCTCCCAGGCCAAAGGTGCCAGCCCCAAAACGCGTGCCTGCCCTCGAACCTCCCTTGCTGGCCCTCGCACAGCCCCACTCGCACTGGGGCTGCGGGCTCGCCCAGCCGAGCAAGGGCTCAACGTAGCGCCTTACGTCACTCTCGGCCAAAATCAGCCCTCACGCTCCAAACTGCAAACGTCGAGCCCCTGCTCCCAGGCCAAAGGTGCCAGCCCCAAAACGCGTGCCTGCCCTCGAACCTCCCTTGCTGGCCCTCGCACAGCCCCACTCGCACTGGGGCTGCGGGCTCGCCCAGCCGAGCAAGGGCTCAACGTAGCGCCTTACGTCACTCTCGGCCAAAATCAGCCCTCACGCTCCAAACTGCAAACGTCGAGCCCCTGCTCCCAGGCCAAAGGTGCCAGCCCCAAAACGCGTGCCTGCCCTCGAACCTCCCTTGCTGGCCCTCGCACAGCCCCACTCGCACTGGGGCTGCGGGCTCGCCCAGCCGAGCAAGGGCTCAACGTAGCGCCTTACGTCACTCTCGGCCAAAATCAGCCCTCACGCTCCAAACTGCAAACGTCGAGCCCCTGCTCCCAGGCCAAAGGTGCCAGCCCCAAAACGCGTGCCTGCCCTCGAACCTCCCTTGCTGGCCCTCGCACAGCCCCACTCGCACTGGGGCTGCGGGCTCGCCCAGCCGAGCAAGGGCTCAACGTAGCGCCTTACGTCACTCTCGGCCAAAATCAGCCCTCACGCTCCAAACTGCAAACGTCGAGCCCCTGCTCCCAGGCCAAAGGTGCCAGCCCCAAAACGCGTGCCTGCCCTCGAACCTCCCTTGCTGGCCCTCGCACAGCCCCACTCGCACTGGGGCTGCGGGCTCGCCCAGCCGAGCAAGGGCTCAACGTAGCGCCTTACGTCACTCTCGGCCAAAATCAGCCCTCACGCTCCAAACTGCAAACGTCGAGCCCCTGCTCCCAGGCCAAAGGTGCCAGCCCCAAAACGCGTGCCTGCCCTCGAACCTCCCTTGCTGGCCCTCGCACAGCCCCACTCGCACTGGGGCTGCGGGCTCGCCCAGCCGAGCAAGGGCTCAACGTAGCGCCTTACGTCACTCTCGGCCAAAATCAGCCCTCACGCTCCAAACTGCAAACGTCGAGCCCCTGCTCCCAGGCCAAAGGTGCCAGCCCCAAAACGCGTGCCTGCCCTCGAACCTCCCTTGCTGGCCCTCGCACAGCCCCACTCGCACTGGGGCTGCGGGCTCGCCCAGCCGAGCAAGGGCTCAACGTAGCGCCTTACGTCACTCTCGGCCAAAATCAGCCCTCACGCTCCAAACTGCAAACGTCGAGCCCCTGCTCCCAGGCCAAAGGTGCCAGCCCCAAAACGCGTGCCTGCCCTCGAACCTCCCTTGCTGGCCCTCGCACAGCCCCACTCGCACTGGGGCTGCGGGCTCGCCCAGCCGAGCAAGGGCTCAACGTAGCGCCTTACGTCACTCTCGGCCAAAATCAGCCCTCACGCTCCAAACTGCAAACGTCGAGCCCCTGCTCCCAGGCCAAAGGTGCCAGCCCCAAAACGCGTGCCTGCCCTCGAACCTCCCTTGCTGGCCCTCGCACAGCCCCACTCGCACTGGGGCTGCGGGCTCGCCCAGCCGAGCAAGGGCTCAACGTAGCGCCTTACGTCACTCTCGGCCAAAATCAGCCCTCACGCTCCAAACTGCAAACGTCGAGCCCCTGCTCCCAGGCCAAAGGTGCCAGCCCCAAAACGCGTGCCTGCCCTCGAACCTCCCTTGCTGGCCCTCGCACAGCCCCACTCGCACTGGGGCTGCGGGCTCGCCCAGCCGAGCAAGGGCTCAACGTAGCGCCTTACGTCACTCTCGGCCAAAATCAGCCCTCACGCTCCAAACTGCAAACGTCGAGCCCCTGCTCCCAGGCCAAAGGTGCCAGCCCCAAAACGCGTGCCTGCCCTCGAACCTCCCTTGCTGGCCCTCGCACAGCCCCACTCGCACTGGGGCTGCGGGCTCGCCCAGCCGAGCAAGGGCTCAACGTAGCGCCTTACGTCACTCTCGGCCAAAATCAGCCCTCACGCTCCAAACTGCAAACGTCGAGCCCCTGCTCCCAGGCCAAAGGTGCCAGCCCCAAAACGCGTGCCTGCCCTCGAACCTCCCTTGCTGGCCCTCGCACAGCCCCACTCGCACTGGGGCTGCGGGCTCGCCCAGCCGAGCAAGGGCTCAACGTAGCGCCTTACGTCACTCTCGGCCAAAATCAGCCCTCACGCTCCAAACTGCAAACGTCGAGCCCCTGCTCCCAGGCCAAAGGTGCCAGCCCCAAAACGCGTGCCTGCCCTCGAACCTCCCTTGCTGGCCCTCGCACAGCCCCACTCGCACTGGGGCTGCGGGCTCGCCCAGCCGAGCAAGGGCTCAACGTAGCGCCTTACGTCACTCTCGGCCAAAATCAGCCCTCACGCTCCAAACTGCAAACGTCGAGCCCCTGCTCCCAGGCCAAAGGTGCCAGCCCCAAAACGCGTGCCTGCCCTCGAACCTCCCTTGCTGGCCCTCGCACAGCCCCACTCGCACTGGGGCTGCGGGCTCGCCCAGCCGAGCAAGGGCTCAACGTAGCGCCTTACGTCACTCTCGGCCAAAATCAGCCCTCACGCTCCAAACTGCAAACGTCGAGCCCCTGCTCCCAGGCCAAAGGTGCCAGCCCCAAAACGCGTGCCTGCCCTCGAACCTCCCTTGCTGGCCCTCGCACAGCCCCACTCGCACTGGGGCTGCGGGCTCGCCCAGCCGAGCAAGGGCTCAACGTAGCGCCTTACGTCACTCTCGGCCAAAATCAGCCCTCACGCTCCAAACTGCAAACGTCGAGCCCCTGCTCCCAGGCCAAAGGTGCCAGCCCCAAAACGCGTGCCTGCCCTCGAACCTCCCTTGCTGGCCCTCGCACAGCCCCACTCGCACTGGGGCTGCGGGCTCGCCCAGCCGAGCAAGGGCTCAACGTAGCGCCTTACGTCACTCTCGGCCAAAATCAGCCCTCACGCTCCAAACTGCAAACGTCGAGCCCCTGCTCCCAGGCCAAAGGTGCCAGCCCCAAAACGCGTGCCTGCCCTCGAACCTCCCTTGCTGGCCCTCGCACAGCCCCACTCGCACTGGGGCTGCGGGCTCGCCCAGCCGAGCAAGGGCTCAACGTAGCGCCTTACGTCACTCTCGGCCAAAATCAGCCCTCACGCTCCAAACTGCAAACGTCGAGCCCCTGCTCCCAGGCCAAAGGTGCCAGCCCCAAAACGCGTGCCTGCCCTCGAACCTCCCTTGCTGGCCCTCGCACAGCCCCACTCGCACTGGGGCTGCGGGCTCGCCCAGCCGAGCAAGGGCTCAACGTAGCGCCTTACGTCACTCTCGGCCAAAATCAGCCCTCACGCTCCAAACTGCAAACGTCGAGCCCCTGCTCCCAGGCCAAAGGTGCCAGCCCCAAAACGCGTGCCTGCCCTCGAACCTCCCTTGCTGGCCCTCGCACAGCCCCACTCGCACTGGGGCTGCGGGCTCGCCCAGCCGAGCAAGGGCTCAACGTAGCGCCTTACGTCACTCTCGGCCAAAATCAGCCCTCACGCTCCAAACTGCAAACGTCGAGCCCCTGCTCCCAGGCCAAAGGTGCCAGCCCCAAAACGCGTGCCTGCCCTCGAACCTCCCTTGCTGGCCCTCGCACAGCCCCACTCGCACTGGGGCTGCGGGCTCGCCCAGCCGAGCAAGGGCTCAACGTAGCGCCTTACGTCACTCTCGGCCAAAATCAGCCCTCACGCTCCAAACTGCAAACGTCGAGCCCCTGCTCCCAGGCCAAAGGTGCCAGCCCCAAAACGCGTGCCTGCCCTCGAACCTCCCTTGCTGGCCCTCGCACAGCCCCACTCGCACTGGGGCTGCGGGCTCGCCCAGCCGAGCAAGGGCTCAACGTAGCGCCTTACGTCACTCTCGGCCAAAATCAGCCCTCACGCTCCAAACTGCAAACGTCGAGCCCCTGCTCCCAGGCCAAAGGTGCCAGCCCCAAAACGCGTGCCTGCCCTCGAACCTCCCTTGCTGGCCCTCGCACAGCCCCACTCGCACTGGGGCTGCGGGCTCGCCCAGCCGAGCAAGGGCTCAACGTAGCGCCTTACGTCACTCTCGGCCAAAATCAGCCCTCACGCTCCAAACTGCAAACGTCGAGCCCCTGCTCCCAGGCCAAAGGTGCCAGCCCCAAAACGCGTGCCTGCCCTCGAACCTCCCTTGCTGGCCCTCGCACAGCCCCACTCGCACTGGGGCTGCGGGCTCGCCCAGCCGAGCAAGGGCTCAACGTAGCGCCTTACGTCACTCTCGGCCAAAATCAGCCCTCACGCTCCAAACTGCAAACGTCGAGCCCCTGCTCCCAGGCCAAAGGTGCCAGCCCCAAAACGCGTGCCTGCCCTCGAACCTCCCTTGCTGGCCCTCGCACAGCCCCACTCGCACTGGGGCTGCGGGCTCGCCCAGCCGAGCAAGGGCTCAACGTAGCGCCTTACGTCACTCTCGGCCAAAATCAGCCCTCACGCTCCAAACTGCAAACGTCGAGCCCCTGCTCCCAGGCCAAAGGTGCCAGCCCCAAAACGCGTGCCTGCCCTCGAACCTCCCTTGCTGGCCCTCGCACAGCCCCACTCGCACTGGGGCTGCGGGCTCGCCCAGCCGAGCAAGGGCTCAACGTAGCGCCTTACGTCACTCTCGGCCAAAATCAGCCCTCACGCTCCAAACTGCAAACGTCGAGCCCCTGCTCCCAGGCCAAAGGTGCCAGCCCCAAAACGCGTGCCTGCCCTCGAACCTCCCTTGCTGGCCCTCGCACAGCCCCACTCGCACTGGGGCTGCGGGCTCGCCCAGCCGAGCAAGGGCTCAACGTAGCGCCTTACGTCACTCTCGGCCAAAATCAGCCCTCACGCTCCAAACTGCAAACGTCGAGCCCCTGCTCCCAGGCCAAAGGTGCCAGCCCCAAAACGCGTGCCTGCCCTCGAACCTCCCTTGCTGGCCCTCGCACAGCCCCACTCGCACTGGGGCTGCGGGCTCGCCCAGCCGAGCAAGGGCTCAACGTAGCGCCTTACGTCACTCTCGGCCAAAATCAGCCCTCACGCTCCAAACTGCAAACGTCGAGCCCCTGCTCCCAGGCCAAAGGTGCCAGCCCCAAAACGCGTGCCTGCCCTCGAACCTCCCTTGCTGGCCCTCGCACAGCCCCACTCGCACTGGGGCTGCGGGCTCGCCCAGCCGAGCAAGGGCTCAACGTAGCGCCTTACGTCACTCTCGGCCAAAATCAGCCCTCACGCTCCAAACTGCAAACGTCGAGCCCCTGCTCCCAGGCCAAAGGTGCCAGCCCCAAAACGCGTGCCTGCCCTCGAACCTCCCTTGCTGGCCCTCGCACAGCCCCACTCGCACTGGGGCTGCGGGCTCGCCCAGCCGAGCAAGGGCTCAACGTAGCGCCTTACGTCACTCTCGGCCAAAATCAGCCCTCACGCTCCAAACTGCAAACGTCGAGCCCCTGCTCCCAGGCCAAAGGTGCCAGCCCCAAAACGCGTGCCTGCCCTCGAACCTCCCTTGCTGGCCCTCGCACAGCCCCACTCGCACTGGGGCTGCGGGCTCGCCCAGCCGAGCAAGGGCTCAACGTAGCGCCTTACGTCACTCTCGGCCAAAATCAGCCCTCACGCTCCAAACTGCAAACGTCGAGCCCCTGCTCCCAGGCCAAAGGTGCCAGCCCCAAAACGCGTGCCTGCCCTCGAACCTCCCTTGCTGGCCCTCGCACAGCCCCACTCGCACTGGGGCTGCGGGCTCGCCCAGCCGAGCAAGGGCTCAACGTAGCGCCTTACGTCACTCTCGGCCAAAATCAGCCCTCACGCTCCAAACTGCAAACGTCGAGCCCCTGCTCCCAGGCCAAAGGTGCCAGCCCCAAAACGCGTGCCTGCCCTCGAACCTCCCTTGCTGGCCCCCGCACAGCCCCACTCGCTCTGGGGCTGCGGGCTCGCCCAGCCGAGCAAGGGCTCAACGTAGCGCCTTACGTCACTCTCGGCCAAAATCAGCCCTCACGCTCCAAACTGCAAACGTCGAGCCCCTGCTCCCAGGCCAAAGGTGCCAGCCCCAAAACGCGTGCCTGCCCTCGAACCTCCCTTGCTGGCCCTCGCACAGCCCCACTCGCACTGGGGCTGCGGGCTCGCCCAGCCGAGCAAGGGCTCAACGTAGCGCCTTACGTCACTCTCGGCCAAAATCAGCCCTCACGCTCCAAACTGCAAACGTCGAGCCCCTGCTCCCAGGCCAAAGGTGCCAGCCCCAAAACGCGTGCCTGCCCTCGAACCTCCCTTGCTGGCCCTCGCACAGCCCCACTCGCACTGGGGCTGCGGGCTCGCCCAGCCGAGCAAGGGCTCAACGTAGCGCCTTACGTCACTCTCGGCCAAAATCAGCCCTCACGCTCCAAACTGCAAACGTCGAGCCCCTGCTCCCAGGCCAAAGGTGCCAGCCCCAAAACGCGTGCCTGCCCTCGAACCTCCCTTGCTGGCCCTCGCACAGCCCCACTCGCACTGGGGCTGCGGGCTCGCCCAGCCGAGCAAGGGCTCAACGTAGCGCCTTACGTCACTCTCGGCCAAAATCAGCCCTCACGCTCCAAACTGCAAACGTCGAGCCCCTGCTCCCAGGCCAAAGGTGCCAGCCCCAAAACGCGTGCCTGCCCTCGAACCTCCCTTGCTGGCCCTCGCACAGCCCCACTCGCACTGGGGCTGCGGGCTCGCCCAGCCGAGCAAGGGCTCAACGTAGCGCCTTACGTCACTCTCGGCCAAAATCAGCCCTCACGCTCCAAACTGCAAACGTCGAGCCCCTGCTCCCAGGCCAAAGGTGCCAGCCCCAAAACGCGTGCCTGCCCTCGAACCTCCCTTGCTGGCCCTCGCACAGCCCCACTCGCACTGGGGCTGCGGGCTCGCCCAGCCGAGCAAGGGCTCAACGTAGCGCCTTACGTCACTCTCGGCCAAAATCAGCCCTCACGCTCCAAACTGCAAACGTCGAGCCCCTGCTCCCAGGCCAAAGGTGCCAGCCCCAAAACGCGTGCCTGCCCTCGAACCTCCCTTGCTGGCCCTCGCACAGCCCCACTCGCACTGGGGCTGCGGGCTCGCCCAGCCGAGCAAGGGCTCAACGTAGCGCCTTACGTCACTCTCGGCCAAAATCAGCCCTCACGCTCCAAACTGCAAACGTCGAGCCCCTGCTCCCAGGCCAAAGGTGCCAGCCCCAAAACGCGTGCCTGCCCTCGAACCTCCCTTGCTGGCCCTCGCACAGCCCCACTCGCACTGGGGCTGCGGGCTCGCCCAGCCGAGCAAGGGCTCAACGTAGCGCCTTACGTCACTCTCGGCCAAAATCAGCCCTCACGCTCCAAACTGCAAACGTCGAGCCCCTGCTCCCAGGCCAAAGGTGCCAGCCCCAAAACGCGTGCCTGCCCTCGAACCTCCCTTGCTGGCCCTCGCACAGCCCCACTCGCACTGGGGCTGCGGGCTCGCCCAGCCGAGCAAGGGCTCAACGTAGCGCCTTACGTCACTCTCGGCCAAAATCAGCCCTCACGCTCCAAACTGCAAACGTCGAGCCCCTGCTCCCAGGCCAAAGGTGCCAGCCCCAAAACGCGTGCCTGCCCTCGAACCTCCCTTGCTGGCCCTCGCACAGCCCCACTCGCACTGGGGCTGCGGGCTCGCCCAGCCGAGCAAGGGCTCAACGTAGCGCCTTACGTCACTCTCGGCCAAAATCAGCCCTCACGCTCCAAACTGCAAACGTCGAGCCCCTGCTCCCAGGCCAAAGGTGCCAGCCCCAAAACGCGTGCCTGCCCTCGAACCTCCCTTGCTGGCCCTCGCACAGCCCCACTCGCACTGGGGCTGCGGGCTCGCCCAGCCGAGCAAGGGCTCAACGTAGCGCCTTACGTCACTCTCGGCCAAAATCAGCCCTCACGCTCCAAACTGCAAACGTCGAGCCCCTGCTCCCAGGCCAAAGGTGCCAGCCCCAAAACGCGTGCCTGCCCTCGAACCTCCCTTGCTGGCCCTCGCACAGCCCCACTCGCACTGGGGCTGCGGGCTCGCCCAGCCGAGCAAGGGCTCAACGTAGCGCCTTACGTCACTCTCGGCCAAAATCAGCCCTCACGCTCCAAACTGCAAACGTCGAGCCCCTGCTCCCAGGCCAAAGGTGCCAGCCCCAAAACGCGTGCCTGCCCTCGAACCTCCCTTGCTGGCCCTCGCACAGCCCCACTCGCACTGGGGCTGCGGGCTCGCCCAGCCGAGCAAGGGCTCAACGTAGCGCCTTACGTCACTCTCGGCCAAAATCAGCCCTCACGCTCCAAACTGCAAACGTCGAGCCCCTGCTCCCAGGCCAAAGGTGCCAGCCCCAAAACGCGTGCCTGCCCTCGAACCTCCCTTGCTGGCCCTCGCACAGCCCCACTCGCACTGGGGCTGCGGGCTCGCCCAGCCGAGCAAGGGCTCAACGTAGCGCCTTACGTCACTCTCGGCCAAAATCAGCCCTCACGCTCCAAACTGCAAACGTCGAGCCCCTGCTCCCAGGCCAAAGGTGCCAGCCCCAAAACGCGTGCCTGCCCTCGAACCTCCCTTGCTGGCCCTCGCACAGCCCCACTCGCACTGGGGCTGCGGGCTCGCCCAGCCGAGCAAGGGCTCAACGTAGCGCCTTACGTCACTCTCGGCCAAAATCAGCCCTCACGCTCCAAACTGCAAACGTCGAGCCCCTGCTCCCAGGCCAAAGGTGCCAGCCCCAAAACGCGTGCCTGCCCTCGAACCTCCCTTGCTGGCCCTCGCACAGCCCCACTCGCACTGGGGCTGCGGGCTCGCCCAGCCGAGCAAGGGCTCAACGTAGCGCCTTACGTCACTCTCGGCCAAAATCAGCCCTCACGCTCCAAACTGCAAACGTCGAGCCCCTGCTCCCAGGCCAAAGGTGCCAGCCCCAAAACGCGTGCCTGCCCTCGAACCTCCCTTGCTGGCCCTCGCACAGCCCCACTCGCACTGGGGCTGCGGGCTCGCCCAGCCGAGCAAGGGCTCAACGTAGCGCCTTACGTCACTCTCGGCCAAAATCAGCCCTCACGCTCCAAACTGCAAACGTCGAGCCCCTGCTCCCAGGCCAAAGGTGCCAGCCCCAAAACGCGTGCCTGCCCTCGAACCTCCCTTGCTGGCCCTCGCACAGCCCCACTCGCACTGGGGCTGCGGGCTCGCCCAGCCGAGCAAGGGCTCAACGTAGCGCCTTACGTCACTCTCGGCCAAAATCAGCCCTCACGCTCCAAACTGCAAACGTCGAGCCCCTGCTCCCAGGCCAAAGGTGCCAGCCCCAAAACGCGTGCCTGCCCTCGAACCTCCCTTGCTGGCCCTCGCACAGCCCCACTCGCACTGGGGCTGCGGGCTCGCCCAGCCGAGCAAGGGCTCAACGTAGCGCCTTACGTCACTCTCGGCCAAAATCAGCCCTCACGCTCCAAACTGCAAACGTCGAGCCCCTGCTCCCAGGCCAAAGGTGCCAGCCCCAAAACGCGTGCCTGCCCTCGAACCTCCCTTGCTGGCCCTCGCACAGCCCCACTCGCACTGGGGCTGCGGGCTCGCCCAGCCGAGCAAGGGCTCAACGTAGCGCCTTACGTCACTCTCGGCCAAAATCAGCCCTCACGCTCCAAACTGCAAACGTCGAGCCCCTGCTCCCAGGCCAAAGGTGCCAGCCCCAAAACGCGTGCCTGCCCTCGAACCTCCCTTGCTGGCCCTCGCACAGCCCCACTCGCACTGGGGCTGCGGGCTCGCCCAGCCGAGCAAGGGCTCAACGTAGCGCCTTACGTCACTCTCGGCCAAAATCAGCCCTCACGCTCCAAACTGCAAACGTCGAGCCCCTGCTCCCAGGCCAAAGGTGCCAGCCCCAAAACGCGTGCCTGCCCTCGAACCTCCCTTGCTGGCCCTCGCACAGCCCCACTCGCACTGGGGCTGCGGGCTCGCCCAGCCGAGCAAGGGCTCAACGTAGCGCCTTACGTCACTCTCGGCCAAAATCAGCCCTCACGCTCCAAACTGCAAACGTCGAGCCCCTGCTCCCAGGCCAAAGGTGCCAGCCCCAAAACGCGTGCCTGCCCTCGAACCTCCCTTGCTGGCCCTCGCACAGCCCCACTCGCACTGGGGCTGCGGGCTCGCCCAGCCGAGCAAGGGCTCAACGTAGCGCCTTACGTCACTCTCGGCCAAAATCAGCCCTCACGCTCCAAACTGCAAACGTCGAGCCCCTGCTCCCAGGCCAAAGGTGCCAGCCCCAAAACGCGTGCCTGCCCTCGAACCTCCCTTGCTGGCCCTCGCACAGCCCCACTCGCACTGGGGCTGCGGGCTCGCCCAGCCGAGCAAGGGCTCAACGTAGCGCCTTACGTCACTCTCGGCCAAAATCAGCCCTCACGCTCCAAACTGCAAACGTCGAGCCCCTGCTCCCAGGCCAAAGGTGCCAGCCCCAAAACGCGTGCCTGCCCTCGAACCTCCCTTGCTGGCCCTCGCACAGCCCCACTCGCACTGGGGCTGCGGGCTCGCCCAGCCGAGCAAGGGCTCAACGTAGCGCCTTACGTCACTCTCGGCCAAAATCAGCCCTCACGCTCCAAACTGCAAACGTCGAGCCCCTGCTCCCAGGCCAAAGGTGCCAGCCCCAAAACGCGTGCCTGCCCTCGAACCTCCCTTGCTGGCCCTCGCACAGCCCCACTCGCACTGGGGCTGCGGGCTCGCCCAGCCGAGCAAGGGCTCAACGTAGCGCCTTACGTCACTCTCGGCCAAAATCAGCCCTCACGCTCCAAACTGCAAACGTCGAGCCCCTGCTCCCAGGCCAAAGGTGCCAGCCCCAAAACGCGTGCCTGCCCTCGAACCTCCCTTGCTGGCCCTCGCACAGCCCCACTCGCACTGGGGCTGCGGGCTCGCCCAGCCGAGCAAGGGCTCAACGTAGCGCCTTACGTCACTCTCGGCCAAAATCAGCCCTCACGCTCCAAACTGCAAACGTCGAGCCCCTGCTCCCAGGCCAAAGGTGCCAGCCCCAAAACGCGTGCCTGCCCTCGAACCTCCCTTGCTGGCCCTCGCACAGCCCCACTCGCACTGGGGCTGCGGGCTCGCCCAGCCGAGCAAGGGCTCAACGTAGCGCCTTACGTCACTCTCGGCCAAAATCAGCCCTCACGCTCCAAACTGCAAACGTCGAGCCCCTGCTCCCAGGCCAAAGGTGCCAGCCCCAAAACGCGTGCCTGCCCTCGAACCTCCCTTGCTGGCCCTCGCACAGCCCCACTCGCACTGGGGCTGCGGGCTCGCCCAGCCGAGCAAGGGCTCAACGTAGCGCCTTACGTCACTCTCGGCCAAAATCAGCCCTCACGCTCCAAACTGCAAACGTCGAGCCCCTGCTCCCAGGCCAAAGGTGCCAGCCCCAAAACGCGTGCCTGCCCTCGAACCTCCCTTGCTGGCCCTCGCACAGCCCCACTCGCACTGGGGCTGCGGGCTCGCCCAGCCGAGCAAGGGCTCAACGTAGCGCCTTACGTCACTCTCGGCCAAAATCAGCCCTCACGCTCCAAACTGCAAACGTCGAGCCCCTGCTCCCAGGCCAAAGGTGCCAGCCCCAAAACGCGTGCCTGCCCTCGAACCTCCCTTGCTGGCCCTCGCACAGCCCCACTCGCACTGGGGCTGCGGGCTCGCCCAGCCGAGCAAGGGCTCAACGTAGCGCCTTACGTCACTCTCGGCCAAAATCAGCCCTCACGCTCCAAACTGCAAACGTCGAGCCCCTGCTCCCAGGCCAAAGGTGCCAGCCCCAAAACGCGTGCCTGCCCTCGAACCTCCCTTGCTGGCCCTCGCACAGCCCCACTCGCACTGGGGCTGCGGGCTCGCCCAGCCGAGCAAGGGCTCAACGTAGCGCCTTACGTCACTCTCGGCCAAAATCAGCCCTCACGCTCCAAACTGCAAACGTCGAGCCCCTGCTCCCAGGCCAAAGGTGCCAGCCCCAAAACGCGTGCCTGCCCTCGAACCTCCCTTGCTGGCCCTCGCACAGCCCCACTCGCACTGGGGCTGCGGGCTCGCCCAGCCGAGCAAGGGCTCAACGTAGCGCCTTACGTCACTCTCGGCCAAAATCAGCCCTCACGCTCCAAACTGCAAACGTCGAGCCCCTGCTCCCAGGCCAAAGGTGCCAGCCCCAAAACGCGTGCCTGCCCTCGAACCTCCCTTGCTGGCCCTCGCACAGCCCCACTCGCACTGGGGCTGCGGGCTCGCCCAGCCGAGCAAGGGCTCAACGTAGCGCCTTACGTCACTCTCGGCCAAAATCAGCCCTCACGCTCCAAACTGCAAACGTCGAGCCCCTGCTCCCAGGCCAAAGGTGCCAGCCCCAAAACGCGTGCCTGCCCTCGAACCTCCCTTGCTGGCCCTCGCACAGCCCCACTCGCACTGGGGCTGCGGGCTCGCCCAGCCGAGCAAGGGCTCAACGTAGCGCCTTACGTCACTCTCGGCCAAAATCAGCCCTCACGCTCCAAACTGCAAACGTCGAGCCCCTGCTCCCAGGCCAAAGGTGCCAGCCCCAAAACGCGTGCCTGCCCTCGAACCTCCCTTGCTGGCCCTCGCACAGCCCCACTCGCACTGGGGCTGCGGGCTCGCCCAGCCGAGCAAGGGCTCAACGTAGCGCCTTACGTCACTCTCGGCCAAAATCAGCCCTCACGCTCCAAACTGCAAACGTCGAGCCCCTGCTCCCAGGCCAAAGGTGCCAGCCCCAAAACGCGTGCCTGCCCTCGAACCTCCCTTGCTGGCCCTCGCACAGCCCCACTCGCACTGGGGCTGCGGGCTCGCCCAGCCGAGCAAGGGCTCAACGTAGCGCCTTACGTCACTCTCGGCCAAAATCAGCCCTCACGCTCCAAACTGCAAACGTCGAGCCCCTGCTCCCAGGCCAAAGGTGCCAGCCCCAAAACGCGTGCCTGCCCTCGAACCTCCCTTGCTGGCCCTCGCACAGCCCCACTCGCACTGGGGCTGCGGGCTCGCCCAGCCGAGCAAGGGCTCAACGTAGCGCCTTACGTCACTCTCGGCCAAAATCAGCCCTCACGCTCCAAACTGCAAACGTCGAGCCCCTGCTCCCAGGCCAAAGGTGCCAGCCCCAAAACGCGTGCCTGCCCTCGAACCTCCCTTGCTGGCCCTCGCACAGCCCCACTCGCACTGGGGCTGCGGGCTCGCCCAGCCGAGCAAGGGCTCAACGTAGCGCCTTACGTCACTCTCGGCCAAAATCAGCCCTCACGCTCCAAACTGCAAACGTCGAGCCCCTGCTCCCAGGCCAAAGGTGCCAGCCCCAAAACGCGTGCCTGCCCTCGAACCTCCCTTGCTGGCCCTCGCACAGCCCCACTCGCACTGGGGCTGCGGGCTCGCCCAGCCGAGCAAGGGCTCAACGTAGCGCCTTACGTCACTCTCGGCCAAAATCAGCCCTCACGCTCCAAACTGCAAACGTCGAGCCCCTGCTCCCAGGCCAAAGGTGCCAGCCCCAAAACGCGTGCCTGCCCTCGAACCTCCCTTGCTGGCCCTCGCACAGCCCCACTCGCACTGGGGCTGCGGGCTCGCCCAGCCGAGCAAGGGCTCAACGTAGCGCCTTACGTCACTCTCGGCCAAAATCAGCCCTCACGCTCCAAACTGCAAACGTCGAGCCCCTGCTCCCAGGCCAAAGGTGCCAGCCCCAAAACGCGTGCCTGCCCTCGAACCTCCCTTGCTGGCCCTCGCACAGCCCCACTCGCACTGGGGCTGCGGGCTCGCCCAGCCGAGCAAGGGCTCAACGTAGCGCCTTACGTCACTCTCGGCCAAAATCAGCCCTCACGCTCCAAACTGCAAACGTCGAGCCCCTGCTCCCAGGCCAAAGGTGCCAGCCCCAAAACGCGTGCCTGCCCTCGAACCTCCCTTGCTGGCCCTCGCACAGCCCCACTCGCACTGGGGCTGCGGGCTCGCCCAGCCGAGCAAGGGCTCAACGTAGCGCCTTACGTCACTCTCGGCCAAAATCAGCCCTCACGCTCCAAACTGCAAACGTCGAGCCCCTGCTCCCAGGCCAAAGGTGCCAGCCCAAAACGCGTGCCTGCCCTCGAACCTCCCTTGCTGGCCCTCGCACAGCCCCACTCGCACTGGGGCTGCGGGCTCGCCCAGCCGAGCAAGGGCTCAACGTAGCGCCTTACGTCACTCTCGGCCAAAATCAGCCCTCACGCTCCAAACTGCAAACGTCGAGCCCCTGCTCCCAGGCCAAAGGTGCCAGCCCCAAAACGCGTGCCTGCCCTCGAACCTCCCTTGCTGGCCCTCGCACAGCCCCACTCGCACTGGGGCTGCGGGCTCGCCCAGCCGAGCAAGGGCTCAACGTAGCGCCTTACGTCACTCTCGGCCAAAATCAGCCCTCACGCTCCAAACTGCAAACGTCGAGCCCCTGCTCCCAGGCCAAAGGTGCCAGCCCAAAACGCGTGCCTGCCCTCGAACCTCCCTTGCTGGCCCTCGCACAGCCCCACTCGCACTGGGGCTGCGGGCTCGCCCAGCCGAGCAAGGGCTCAACGTAGCGCCTTACGTCACTCTCGGCCAAAATCAGCCCTCACGCTCCAAACTGCAAACGTCGAGCCCCTGCTCCCAGGCCAAAGGTGCCAGCCCCAAAACGCGTGCCTGCCCTCGAACCTCCCTTGCTGGCCCTCGCACAGCCCCACTCGCACTGGGGCTGCGGGCTCGCCCAGCCGAGCAAGGGCTCAACGTAGCGCCTTACGTCACTCTCGGCCAAAATCAGCCCTCACGCTCCAAACTGCAAACGTCGAGCCCCTGCTCCCAGGCCAAAGGTGCCAGCCCCAAAACGCGTGCCTGCCCTCGAACCTCCCTTGCTGGCCCTCGCACAGCCCCACTCGCACGGGGGCTGCGGGCTCGCCCAGCCGAGCAAGGGCTCAACGTAGCGCCTTACGTCACTCTCGGCCAAAATCAGCCCTCACGCTCCAAACTGCAAACGTCGAGCCCCTGCTCCCAGGCCAAAGGTGCCAGCCCCAAAACGCGTGCCTGCCCTCGAACCTCCCTTGCTGGCCCTCGCACAGCCCCACTCGCACTGGGGCTGCGGGCTCGCCCAGCCGAGCAAGGGCTCAACGTAGCGCCTTACGTCACTCTCGGCCAAAATCAGCCCTCACGCTCCAAACTGCAAACGTCGAGCCCCTGCTCCCAGGCCAAAGGTGCCAGCCCAAAACGCGTGCCTGCCCTCGAACCTCCCTTGCTGGCCCTCGCACAGCCCCACTCGCACTGGGGCTGCGGGCTCGCCCAGCCGAGCAAGGGCTCAACGTAGCGCCTTACGTCACTCTCGGCCAAAATCAGCCCTCACGCTCCAAACTGCAAACGTCGAGCCCCTGCTCCCAGGCCAAAGGTGCCAGCCCCAAAACGCGTGCCTGCCCTCGAACCTCCCTTGCTGGCCCTCGCACAGCCCCACTCGCACTGGGGCTGCGGGCTCGCCCAGCCGAGCAAGGGCTCAACGTAGCGCCTTACGTCACTCTCGGCCAAAATCAGCCCTCACGCTCCAAACTGCAAACGTCGAGCCCCTGCTCCCAGGCCAAAGGTGCCAGCCCCAAAACGCGTGCCTGCCCTCGAACCTCCCTTGCTGGCCCTCGCACAGCCCCACTCGCACTGGGGCTGCGGGCTCGCCCAGCCGAGCAAGGGCTCAACGTAGCGCCTTACGTCACTCTCGGCCAAAATCAGCCCTCACGCTCCAAACTGCAAACGTCGAGCCCCTGCTCCCAGGCCAAAGGTGCCAGCCCCAAAACGCGTGCCTGCCCTCGAACCTCCCTTGCTGGCCCTCGCACAGCCCCACTCGCACTGGGGCTGCGGGCTCGCCCAGCCGAGCAAGGGCTCAACGTAGCGCCTTACGTCACTCTCGGCCAAAATCAGCCCTCACGCTCCAAACTGCAAACGTCGAGCCCCTGCTCCCAGGCCAAAGGTGCCAGCCCCAAAACGCGTGCCTGCCCTCGAACCTCCCTTGCTGGCCCTCGCACAGCCCCACTCGCACTGGGGCTGCGGGCTCGCCCAGCCGAGCAAGGGCTCAACGTAGCGCCTTACGTCACTCTCGGCCAAAATCAGCCCTCACGCTCCAAACTGCAAACGTCGAGCCCCTGCTCCCAGGCCAAAGGTGCCAGCCCCAAAACGCGTGCCTGCCCTCGAACCTCCCTTGCTGGCCCTCGCACAGCCCCACTCGCACTGGGGCTGCGGGCTCGCCCAGCCGAGCAAGGGCTCAACGTAGCGCCTTACGTCACTCTCGGCCAAAATCAGCCCTCACGCTCCAAACTGCAAACGTCGAGCCCCTGCTCCCAGGCCAAAGGTGCCAGCCCCAAAACGCGTGCCTGCCCTCGAACCTCCCTTGCTGGCCCTCGCACAGCCCCACTCGCACTGGGGCTGCGGGCTCGCCCAGCCGAGCAAGGGCTCAACGTAGCGCCTTACGTCACTCTCGGCCAAAATCAGCCCTCACGCTCCAAACTGCAAACGTCGAGCCCCTGCTCCCAGGCCAAAGGTGCCAGCCCCAAAACGCGTGCCTGCCCTCGAACCTCCCTTGCTGGCCCTCGCACAGCCCCACTCGCACTGGGGCTGCGGGCTCGCCCAGCCGAGCAAGGGCTCAACGTAGCGCCTTACGTCACTCTCGGCCAAAATCAGCCCTCACGCTCCAAACTGCAAACGTCGAGCCCCTGCTCCCAGGCCAAAGGTGCCAGCCCCAAAACGCGTGCCTGCCCTCGAACCTCCCTTGCTGGCCCTCGCACAGCCCCACTCGCACTGGGGCTGCGGGCTCGCCCAGCCGAGCAAGGGCTCAACGTAGCGCCTTACGTCACTCTCGGCCAAAATCAGCCCTCACGCTCCAAACTGCAAACGTCGAGCCCCTGCTCCCAGGCCAAAGGTGCCAGCCCCAAAACGCGTGCCTGCCCTCGAACCTCCCTTGCTGGCCCTCGCACAGCCCCACTCGCACTGGGGCTGCGGGCTCGCCCAGCCGAGCAAGGGCTCAACGTAGCGCCTTACGTCACTCTCGGCCAAAATCAGCCCTCACGCTCCAAACTGCAAACGTCGAGCCCCTGCTCCCAGGCCAAAGGTGCCAGCCCCAAAACGCGTGCCTGCCCTCGAACCTCCCTTGCTGGCCCTCGCACAGCCCCACTCGCACTGGGGCTGCGGGCTCGCCCAGCCGAGCAAGGGCTCAACGTAGCGCCTTACGTCACTCTCGGCCAAAATCAGCCCTCACGCTCCAAACTGCAAACGTCGAGCCCCTGCTCCCAGGCCAAAGTTGCCAGCCCCAAAACGCGTGCCTGCCCTCGAACCTCCCTTGCTGGCCCTCGCACAGCCCCACTCGCACTGGGGCTGCGGGCTCGCCCAGCCGAGCAAGGGCTCAACGTAGCGCCTTACGTCACTCTCGGCCAAAATCAGCCCTCACGCTCCAAACTGCAAACGTCGAGCCCCTGCTCCCAGGCCAAAGGTGCCAGCCCCAAAACGCGTGCCTGCCCTCGAACCTCCCTTGCTGGCCCTCGCACAGCCCCACTCGCACTGGGGCTGCGGGCTCGCCCAGCCGAGCAAGGGCTCAACGTAGCGCCTTACGTCACTCTCGGCCAAAATCAGCCCTCACGCTCCAAACTGCAAACGTCGAGCCCCTGCTCCCAGGCCAAAGGTGCCAGCCCCAAAACGCGTGCCTGCCCTCGAACCTCCCTTGCTGGCCCTCGCACAGCCCCACTCGCACTGGGGCTGCGGGCTCGCCCAGCCGAGCAAGGGCTCAACGTAGCGCCTTACGTCACTCTCGGCCAAAATCAGCCCTCACGCTCCAAACTGCAAACGTCGAGCCCCTGCTCCCAGGCCAAAGGTGCCAGCCCCAAAACGCCTGCCTGGCTTCAAACCTCCCTTGCTGGCCCTCGCACAGCCCCACTCGCGCTGGGGCTGCGGGCTCGCCCGGCCGAGCAAGGGCTCAACGTAGCGCCTTACGTCACTCTCGGCCAAAATCAGCCCTCACGCTCCAAACTGCAAACGTCGAGCCCCTGCTCCCAGGCCAAAGGTGCCAGCCCCAAAACGCGTGCCTGCCCTCGAACCTCCCTTGCTGGCCCTCGCACAGCCCCACTCGCACTGGGGCTGCGGGCTCGCCCAGCCGAGCAAGGGCTCAACGTAGCGCCTTACGTCACTCTCGGCCAAAATCAGCCCTCACGCTCCAAACTGCAAACGTCGAGCCCCTGCTCCCAGGCCAAAGGTGCCAGCCCAAAACGCGTGCCTGCCCTCGAACCTCCCTTGCTGGCCCTCGCACAGCCCCACTCGCACTGGGGCTGCGGGCTCGCCCAGCCGAGCAAGGGCTCAACGTAGCGCCTTACGTCACTCTCGGCCAAAATCAGCCCTCACGCTCCAAACTGCAAACGTCGAGCCCCTGCTCCCAGGCCAAAGGTGCCAGCCCCAAAACGCGTGCCTGCCCTCGAACCTCCCTTGCTGGCCCTCGCACAGCCCCACTCGCACTGGGGCTGCGGGCTCGCCCAGCCGAGCAAGGGCTCAACGTAGCGCCTTACGTCACTCTCGGCCAAAATCAGCCCTCACGCTCCAAACTGCAAACGTCGAGCCCCTGCTCCCAGGCCAAAGGTGCCAGCCCCAAAACGCGTGCCTGCCCTCGAACCTCCCTTGCTGGCCCTCGCACAGCCCCACTCGCACTGGGGCTGCGGGCTCGCCCAGCCGAGCAAGGGCTCAACGTAGCGCCTTACGTCACTCTCGGCCAAAATCAGCCCTCACGCTCCAAACTGCAAACGTCGAGCCCCTGCTCCCAGGCCAAAGGTGCCAGCCCCAAAACGCGTGCCTGCCCTCGAACCTCCCTTGCTGGCCCTCGCACAGCCCCACTCGCACTGGGGCTGCGGGCTCGCCCAGCCGAGCAAGGGCTCAACGTAGCGCCTTACGTCACTCTCGGCCAAAATCAGCCCTCACGCTCCAAACTGCAAACGTCGAGCCCTGCTCCCAGGCCAAAGGTGCCAGCCCCAAAACGCGTGCCTGCCCTCGAACCTCCCTTGCTGGCCCTCGCACAGCCCCACTCGCACTGGGGCTGCGGGCTCGCCCAGCCGAGCAAGGGCTCAACGTAGCGCCTTACGTCACTCTCGGCCAAAATCAGCCCTCACGCTCCAAACTGCAAACGTCGAGCCCCTGCTCCCAGGCCAAAGGTGCCAGCCCCAAAACGCGTGCCTGCCCTCGAACCTCCCTTGCTGGCCCTCGCACAGCCCCACTCGCACTGGGGCTGCGGGCTCGCCCAGCCGAGCAAGGGCTCAACGTAGCGCCTTACGTCACTCTCGGCCAAAATCAGCCCTCACGCTCCAAACTGCAAACGTCGAGCCCCTGCTCCCAGGCCAAAGGTGCCAGCCCCAAAACGCGTGCCTGCCCTCGAACCTCCCTTGCTGGCCCTCGCACAGCCCCACTCGCACTGGGGCTGCGGGCTCGCCCAGCCGAGCAAGGGCTCAACGTAGCGCCTTACGTCACTCTCGGCCAAAATCAGCCCTCACGCTCCAAACTGCAAACGTCGAGCCCCTGCTCCCAGGCCAAAGGTGCCAGCCCCAAAACGCGTGCCTGCCCTCGAACCTCCCTTGCTGGCCCTCGCACAGCCCCACTCGCACTGGGGCTGCGGGCTCGCCCAGCCGAGCAAGGGCTCAACGTAGCGCCTTACGTCACTCTCGGCCAAAATCAGCCCTCACGCTCCAAACTGCAAACGTCGAGCCCCTGCTCCCAGGCCAAAGGTGCCAGCCCCAAAACGCGTGCCTGCCCTCGAACCTCCCTTGCTGGCCCTCGCACAGCCCCACTCGCACTGGGGCTGCGGGCTCGCCCAGCCGAGCAAGGGCTCAACGTAGCGCCTTACGTCACTCTCGGCCAAAATCAGCCCTCACGCTCCAAACTGCAAACGTCGAGCCCCTGCTCCCAGGCCAAAGGTGCCAGCCCCAAAACGCGTGCCTGCCCTCGAACCTCCCTTGCTGGCCCTCGCACAGCCCCACTCGCACTGGGGCTGCGGGCTCGCCCAGCCGAGCAAGGGCTCAACGTAGCGCCTTACGTCACTCTCGGCCAAAATCAGCCCTCACGCTCCAAACTGCAAACGTCGAGCCCCTGCTCCCAGGCCAAAGGTGCCAGCCCAAAACGCGTGCCTGCCCTCGAACCTCCCTTGCTGGCCCTCGCACAGCCCCACTCGCACTGGGGCTGCGGGCTCGCCCAGCCGAGCAAGGGCTCAACGTAGCGCCTTACGTCACTCTCGGCCAAAATCAGCCCTCACGCTCCAAACTGCAAACGTCGAGCCCCTGCTCCCAGGCCAAAGGTGCCAGCCCCAAAACGCGTGCCTGCCCTCGAACCTCCCTTGCTGGCCCTCGCACAGCCCCACTCGCACTGGGGCTGCGGGCTCGCCCAGCCGAGCAAGGGCTCAACGTAGCGCCTTACGTCACTCTCGGCCAAAATCAGCCCTCACGCTCCAAACTGCAAACGTCGAGCCCCTGCTCCCAGGCCAAAGGTGCCAGCCCCAAAACGCGTGCCTGCCCTCGAACCTCCCTTGCTGGCCCTCGCACAGCCCCACTCGCACTGGGGCTGCGGGCTCGCCCAGCCGAGCAAGGGCTCAACGTAGCGCCTTACGTCACTCTCGGCCAAAATCAGCCCTCACGCTCCAAACTGCAAACGTCGAGCCCCTGCTCCCAGGCCAAAGGTGCCAGCCCCAAAACGCGTGCCTGCCCTCGAACCTCCCTTGCTGGCCCTCGCACAGCCCCACTCGCACTGGGGCTGCGGGCTCGCCCAGCCGAGCAAGGGCTCAACGTAGCGCCTTACGTCACTCTCGGCCAAAATCAGCCCTCACGCTCCAAACTGCAAACGTCGAGCCCCTGCTCCCAGGCCAAAGGTGCCAGCCCCAACACGCGTGCCTGCCCTCGAACCTCCCTTGCTGGCCCTCGCACAGCCCCACTCGCACTGGGGCTGCGGGCTCGCCCAGCCGAGCAAGGGCTCAACGTAGCGCCTTACGTCACTCTCGGCCAAAATCAGCCCTCACGCTCCAAACTGCAAACGTCGAGCCCCTGCTCCCAGGCCAAAGGTGCCAGCCCAAAACGCGTGCCTGCCCTCGAACCTCCCTTGCTGGCCCTCGCACAGCCCCACTCGCACTGGGGCTGCGGGCTCGCCCAGCCGAGCAAGGGCTCAACGTAGCGCCTTACGTCACTCTCGGCCAAAATCAGCCCTCACGCTCCAAACTGCAAACGTCGAGCCCCTGCTCCCAGGCCAAAGGTGCCAGCCCAAAACGCGTGCCTGCCCTCGAACCTCCCTTGCTGGCCCTCGCACAGCCCCACTCGCACTGGGGCTGCGGGCTCGCCCAGCCGAGCAAGGGCTCAACGTAGCGCCTTACGTCACTCTCGGCCAAAATCAGCCCTCACGCTCCAAACTGCAAACGTCGAGCCCCTGCTCCCAGGCCAAAGGTGCCAGCCCAAAACGCGTGCCTGCCCTCGAACCTCCCTTGCTGGCCCTCGCACAGCCCCACTCGCACTGGGGCTGCGGGCTCGCCCAGCCGAGCAAGGGCTCAACGTAGCGCCTTACGTCACTCTCGGCCAAAATCAGCCCTCACGCTCCAAACTGCAAACGTCGAGCCCCTGCTCCCAGGCCAAAGGTGCCAGCCCCAAAACGCGTGCCTGCCCTCGAACCTCCCTTGCTGGCCCTCGCACAGCCCCACTCGCACTGGGGCTGCGGGCTCGCCCAGCCGAGCAAGGGCTCAACGTAGCGCCTTACGTCACTCTCGGCCAAAATCAGCCCTCACGCTCCAAACTGCAAACGTCGAGCCCCTGCTCCCAGGCCAAAGGTGCCAGCCCCAAAACGCGTGCCTGCCCTCGAACCTCCCTTGCTGGCCCTCGCACAGCCCCACTCGCACTGGGGCTGCGGGCTCGCCCAGCCGAGCAAGGGCTCAACGTAGCGCCTTACGTCACTCTCGGCCAAAATCAGCCCTCACGCTCCAAACTGCAAACGTCGAGCCCCTGCTCCCAGGCCAAAGGTGCCAGCCCCAAAACGCGTGCCTGCCCTCGAACCTCCCTTGCTGGCCCTCGCACAGCCCCACTCGCACTGGGGCTGCGGGCTCGCCCAGCCGAGCAAGGGCTCAACGTAGCGCCTTACGTCACTCTCGGCCAAAATCAGCCCTCACGCTCCAAACTGCAAACGTCGAGCCCCTGCTCCCAGGCCAAAGGTGCCAGCCCAAAACGCGTGCCTGCCTCGAACCTCCCTTGCTGGCCCTCGCACAGCCCCACTCGCACTGGGGCTGCGGGCTCGCCCAGCCGAGCAAGGGCTCAACGTAGCGCCTTACGTCACTCTCGGCCAAAATCAGCCCTCACGCTCCAAACTGCAAACGTCGAGCCCTGCTCCCAGGCCAAAGGTGCCAGCCCCAAAACGCGTGCCTGCCCTCGAACCTCCCTTGCTGGCCCTCGCACAGCCCCACTCGCACTGGGGCTGCGGGCTCGCCCAGCCGAGCAAGGGCTCAACGTAGCGCCTTACGTCACTCTCGGCCAAAATCAGCCCTCACGCTCCAAACTGCAAACGTCGAGCCCCTGCTCCCAGGCCAAAGGTGCCAGACCCAAAACGCGTGCCTGCCCTCGAACCTCCCTTGCTGGCCCTCGCACAGCCCCACTCGCACTGGGGCTGCGGGCTCGCCCAGCCGAGCAAGGGCTCAACGTAGCGCCTTACGTCACTCTCGGCCAAAATCAGCCCTCACGCTCCAAACTGCAAACGTCGAGCCCCTGCTCCCAGGCCAAAGGTGCCAGCCCCAAAACGCGTGCCTGCCCTCGAACCTCCCTTGCTGGCCCTCGCACAGCCCCACTCGCACTGGGGCTGCGGGCTCGCCCAGCCGAGCAAGGGCTCAACGTAGCGCCTTACGTCACTCTCGGCCAAAATCAGCCCTCACGCTCCAAACTGCAAACGTCGAGCCCCTGCTCCCAGGCCAAAGGTGCCAGCCCCAAAACGCGTGCCTGCCCTCGAACCTCCCTTGCTGGCCCTCGCACAGCCCCACTCGCACTGGGGCTGCGGGCTCGCCCAGCCGAGCAAGGGCTCAACGTAGCGCCTTACGTCACTCTCGGCCAAAATCAGCCCTCACGCTCCAAACTGCAAACGTCGAGCCCCTGCTCCCAGGACAAAGGTGCCAGCCCAAAACGCGTGCCTGCCCTCGAACCTCCCTTGCTGGCCCTCGCACAGCCCCACTCGCACTGGGGCTGCGGGCTCGCCCAGCCGAGCAAGGGCTCAACGTAGCGCCTTACGTCACTCTCGGCCAAAATCAGCCCTCACGCTCCAAACTGCAAACGTCGAGCCCCTGCTCCCAGGCCAAAGGTGCCAGACCCAAAACGCGTGCCTGCCCTCGAACCTCCCTTGCTGGCCCTCGCACAGCCCCACTCGCACTGGGGCTGCGGGCTCGCCCAGCCGAGCAAGGGCTCAACGTAGCGCCTTACGTCACTCTCGGCCAAAATCAGCCCTCACGCTCCAAACTGCAAACGTCGAGCCCCTGCTCCCAGGCCAAAGGTGCCAGCCCAAAAACGCGTGCCTGCCCCGAACCTCCCTTGCTGGCCCTCGCACAGCCCCACTCGCACTGGGGCTGCGGGCTCGCCCAGCCGAGCAAGGGCTCAACGTAGCGCCTTACGTCACTCTCGGCCAAAATCAGCCCTCACGCTCCAAACTGCAAACGTCGAGCCCCTGCTCCCAGGCCAAAGGTGCCAGCCCAAAACGCGTGCCTGCCCTCGAACCTCCCTTGCTGGCCCTCGCACAGCCCCACTCGCACTGGGGCTGCGGGCTCGCCCAGCCGAGCAAGGGCTCAACGTAGCGCCTTACGTCACTCTCGGCCAAAATCAGCCCTCACGCTCCAAACTGCAAACGTCGAGCCCCTGCTCCCAGGCCAAAGGTGCCAGCCCAAACGCCGTGCCTGCCCTCGAACCTCCCTTGCTGGCCTCGCACAGCCCCACTCGCACTGGGGCTGCGGGCTCGCCCAGCGAGCAAGGGCTCAACGTAGCGCCTTACGTCACTCTCGGCCAAAATCAGCCCTCACGCTCCAAACTGCAAACGTCGAGCCCTGCTCCCAGGCCAAAGGTGCCAGCCCCAAAACGCGTGCCTGCCCTCGAACCTCCCTTGCTGGCCCTCGCACAGCCCCACTCGCACTGGGGCTGCGGGCTCGCCCAGCCGAGCAAGGGCTCAACGTAGCGCCTTACGTCACTCTCGGCCAAAATCAGCCCTCACGCTCCAAACTGCAAACGTCGAGCCCCTGCTCCCAGGCCAAGGTGCCAGCCCCAAAACGCGTGCCTGCCCTCGAACCTCCCTTGCTGGCCCTCGCACAGCCCCACTCGCACTGGGGCTGCGGGCTCGCCCAGCCGAGCAAGGGCTCAACGTAGCGCCTTACGTCACTCTCGGCCAAAATCAGCCCTCACGCTCCAAACTGCAAACGTCGAGCCCTGCTCCCAGGCCAAAGGTGCCAGACCCAAAACGCGTGCCTGCCCTCGAACCTCCCTTGCTGGCCCTCGCACAGCCCCACTCGCACTGGGGCTGCGGGCTCGCCCAGCCGAGCAAGGGCTCAACGTAGCGCCTTACGTCACTCTCGGCCAAAATCAGCCCTCACGCTCCAAACTGCAAACGTCGAGCCCCTGCTCCCAGGCCAAAGGTGCCAGCCCCAAACGCGTGCCTGCCCTCGAACCTCCCTTGCTGGCCCTCGCACAGCCCCACTCGCACTGGGGCTGCGGGCTCGCCCAGCCGAGCAAGGGCTCAACGTAGCGCCTTACGTCACTCTCGGCCAAAATCAGCCCTCACGCTCCAAACTGCAAACGTCGAGCCCCTGCTCCCAGGCCAAAGGTGCCAGCCCCAAAACGCGTGCTGCCCTCGAACCTCCCTTGCTGGCCCTCGCACAGCCCCACTCGCACTGGGGCTGCGGGCTCGCCCAGCCGAGCAAGGGCTCAACGTAGCGCCTTACGTCACTCTCGGCCAAAATCAGCCCTCACGCTCCAAACTGCAAACGTCGAGCCCTGCTCCCAGGCCAAAGGTGCCAGCCCCAAAACGCGTGCCTGGCTCGAACCTCCCTTGCTGGCCCTCGAACAGCCCCACTCGCACTGGGGCTGCGGGCTCGCCAGCCGAGCAAGGGCTCAACGTAGCGCCTTACGTCACTCTCGGCCAAAATCAGCCCTCACGCTCCAAACTGCAAACGTCGAGCCCCTGCTCCAGGCAAAGGTGCCAGACCCAAAACGCGTGCCTGCCCTCGAACCTCCCTTGCTGGCCCTCGCACAGCCCCACTCGCACTGGGGCTGCGGGCTCGCCCAGCCGAGCAAGGGTCAACGTAGCGCCTTACGTCACTCTCGGCCAAAATCAGCCCTCACGCTCCAAACTGCAAACGTCGAGCCCCTGCTCCCAGGCCAAAGGTGCCAGCCCAAAACGCGTGCTGCCCTCGAACCTCCCTTGCTGGCCCTCGCACAGCCCACTCGCACTGGGGCTGCGGGCTCGCCCAGCCGAGCAAGGGCTCAACGTAGCGCCTTACGTCACTCTCGGCCAAATCAGCCCTCACGCTCCAAACTGCAAACGTCGAGCCCCTGCTCCCAGGCAATGGTGCCAGACCCAAAACGCGGTGCCTGCCCTCGAACCTCCCTTGCTGGCCCTCGCACAGCCCCACTCGCACTGGGGCTGCGGGCTCGCCCAGCCGAGCAAGGGCTCTACGTAGCGCCTTACGTCACTCTCGGCCAAAATCAGCCTCACGCTCAAAACTGCAAACGTCGAGCCCTGCTCCCAGGCCAAAGGTGCCAGCCCAAAACGCGTGCTGCCTCGAACCTCCCTTGCTGGCCCTCGCACAGCCCACTCGCACTGGGGCTGCGGGCTCGCCCAGCCGAGCAAGGGCTCAACGTAGCGCCTTACGTCACTCTCGGCCAAAATCAGCCCTCACGCTCAAACTGCAAACGTCGAGCCCTGCTCCCAGGCCAAAGGTGCCAGACCAAAACGCGTGCCTGCCCTCGAACCTCCCTTGCTGGCCCTCGCACAGCCCACTCGCACTGGGGCTGCGGGCTCGCCCAGCCGAGCAAGGGCTCAACGTAGCGCCTTACGTCATCTCGGCCAAAATCAGCCATCACGCTCCAAACTGCAAACGTCGAGCCCTGCTCCCAGGCAAAGGTGCCAGACCCAAAACGCGTTGCCTGGCCTCGAA
>NW_026561818.1:37500-47500 GCF_028858705.1 Grus americana | reverse complement strand
AACCCTAACCCTAACCCTAACCCTAACCCTAACCCTAACCCTAACCCTAACCCTAACCCTAACCCTAACCCTAACCCTAACCCTAACCCTAACCCTAACCCTAACCCTAACCCTAACCCTAACCCTAACCCTAACCCTAACCCTAACCCTAACCCTAACCCTAACCCTAACCCTAACCCTAACCCTAACCCTAACCCTAACCCTAACCCTAACCCTAACCCTAACCCTAACCCTAACCCTAACCCTAACCCTAACCCTAACCCTAACCCTAACCCTAACCCTAACCCTAACCCTAACCCTAACCCTAACCCTAACCCTAACCCTAACCCTAACCCTAACCCTAACCCTAACCCTAACCCTAACCCTAACCCTAACCCTAACCCTAACCCTAACCCTAACCCTAACCCTAACCCTAACCCTAACCCTAACCCTAACCCTAACCCTAACCCTAACCCTAACCCTAACCCTAACCCTAACCCTAACCCTAACCCTAACCCTAACCCTAACCCTAACCCTAACCCTAACCCTAACCCTAACCCTAACCCTAACCCTAACCCTAACCCTAACCCTAACCCTAACCCTAACCCTAACCCTAACCCTAACCCTAACCCTAACCTAACCCTAACCCTAACCCTAACCCTAACCCTAACCCTAACCCTAACCCTAACCCTAACCCTAACCCTAACCCTAACCCTAACCCTAACCCTAACCCTAACCCTAACCCTAACCCTAACCCTAACCCTAACCCTAACCCTAACCCTAACCCTAACCCTAACCCTAACCCTAACCCTAACCCTAACCCTAACCCTAACCCTAACCCTAACCCTAACCCTAACCCTAACCCTAACCCTAACCCTAACCCTAACCCTAACCCTAACCCTAACCCTAACCCTAACCCTAACCCTAACCCTAACCCTAACCCTAACCCTAACCCTAACCCTAACCCTAACCCTAACCCTAACCCTAACCCTAACCCTAACCCTAACCCTAACCCTAACCCTAACCCTAACCCTAACCCTAACCCTAACCCTAACCCTAACCCTAACCCTAACCCTAACCCTAACCCTAACCCTAACCCTAACCCTAACCCTAACCCTAACCCTAACCCTAACCCTAACCCTAACCCTAACCCTAACCCTAACCCTAACCCTAACCCTAACCCTAACCCTAACCCTAACCCTAACCCTAACCCTAACCCTAACCCTAACCCTAACCCTAACCCTAACCCTAACCCTAACCCTAACCCTAACCCTAACCCTAACCCTAACCCTAACCCTAACCCTAACCCTAACCCTAACCCTAACCCTAACCCTAACCCTAACCCTAACCCTAACCCTAACCCTAACCCTAACCCTAACCCTAACCCTAACCCTAACCCTAACCCTAACCCTAACCCTAACCCTAACCCTAACCCTAACCCTAACCCTAACCCTAACCCTAACCCTAACCCTAACCCTAACCCTAACCCTAACCCTAACCCTAACCCTAACCCTAACCCTAACCCTAACCCTAACCCTAACCCTAACCCTAACCCTAACCCTAACCCTAACCCTAACCCTAACCCTAACCCTAACCCTAACCCTAACCCTAACCCTAACCCTAACCCTAACCCTAACCCTAACCCTAACCCTAACCCTAACCCTAACCCTAACCCTAACCCTAACCCTAACCCTAACCCTAACCCTAACCCTAACCCTAACCCTAACCCTAACCCTAACCCTAACCCTAACCCTAACCCTAACCCTAACCCTAACCCTAACCCTAACCCTAACCCTAACCCTAACCCTAACCCTAACCCTAACCCTAACCCTAACCCTAACCCTAACCCTAACCCTAACCCTAACCCTAACCCTAACCCTAACCCTAACCCTAACCCTAACCCTAACCCTAACCCTAACCCTAACCCTAACCCTAACCCTAACCCTAACCCTAACCCTAACCCTAACCCTAACCCTAACCCTAACCCTAACCCTAACCCTAACCCTAACCCTAACCCTAACCCTAACCCTAACCCTAACCCTAACCCTAACCCTAACCCTAACCCTAACCCTAACCCTAACCCTAACCCTAACCCTAACCCTAACCCTAACCCTAACCCTAACCCTAACCCTAACCCTAACCCTAACCCTAACCCTAACCCTAACCCTAACCCTAACCCTAACCCTAACCCTAACCCTAACCCTAACCCTAACCCTAACCCTAACCCTAACCCTAACCCTAACCCTAACCCTAACCCTAACCCTAACCCTAACCCTAACCCTAACCCTAACCCTAACCCTAACCCTAACCCTAACCCTAACCCTAACCCTAACCCTAACCCTAACCCTAACCCTAACCCTAACCCTAACCCTAAAAACCCTAACCCTAACCCTAACCCTAACCCTAACCCTAACCCTAACCCTAACCCTAACCCTAACCCTAACCCTAACCCTAACCCTAACCCCTAACCCTAACCCTAACCCTAACCCTAACCCTAACCCTAACCCTAACCCTAACCCTAACCCTAACCCTAACCCTAACCCTAACCCTAACCCTAACCCTAACCCTAACCCTAACCCTAACCCTAACCCTAACCCTAACCCTAACCCTAACCCTAACCCTAACCCTAACCCTAACCCTAACCCTAACCCTAACCCTAACCCTAACCCTAACCCTAACCCTAACCCTAACCCTAACCCTAACCCTAACCCTAACCCTAACCCTAACCCTAACCCTAACCCTAACCCTAACCCTAACCCTAACCCTAACCCTAACCCTAACCCTAACCCTAACCCTAACCCTAACCCTAACCCTAACCCTAACCCTAACCCTAACCCTAACCCTAACCCTAACCCTAACCCTAACCCTAACCCTAACCCTAACCCTAACCCTAACCCTAACCCTAACCCTAACCCTAACCCTAACCCTAACCCTAACCCTAACCCTAACCCTAACCCTAACCCTAACCCTAACCCTAACCCTAACCCTAACCCTAACCCTAACCCTAACCCTAACCCTAACCCTAACCCTAACCCTAACCCTAACCCTAACCCTAACCCTAACCCTAACCCTAAACCCTAACCCTAACCCTAACCCTAACCCTAACCCTAACCCTAACCCTAACCCTAACCCTAACCCTAACCCTAACCCTAACCCTAACCCTAACCCTAACCCTAACCCTAACCCTAACCCTAACCCTAACCCTAACCCTAACCCTAACCCTAACCCTAACCCTAACCCTAACCCTAACCCTAACCCTAACCCTAACCCTAACCCTAACCCTAACCCTAACCCTAACCCTAACCCTAACCCTAACCCTAACCCTAACCCTAACCCTAACCCTAACCCTAACCCTAACCCTAACCCTAACCCTAACCCTAACCCTAACCCTAACCCTAACCCTAACCCTAACCCTAACCCTAACCCTAACCCTAACCCTAACCCTAACCCTAACCCTAACCCTAACCCTAACCCTAACCCTAACCCTAACCCTAACCCTAACCCTAACCCTAACCCCTAACCCTAACCCTAACCCTAACCCTAACCCTAACCCTAACCCTAACCCTAACCCTAACCCCTAACCCTAACCCTAACCCTAACCCTAACCCTAACCCTAACCCTAACCCTAACCCTAACCCTAACCCTAACCCTAACCCTAACCCTAACCCTAACCCTAACCCTAACCCTAACCCTAACCCTAACCCTAACCCTAACCCTAACCCTAACCCTAACCCTAACCCTAACCCTAACCCTAACCCTAACCCTAACCCTAACCCTAACCCTAACCCTACTAACCCTAACCCTAACCCTAACCCTAACCCTAACCCTAACCCTAACCCTAACCCTAACCCTAACCCTAACCCTAACCCTAACCCTAACCCTAACCCTAACCCTAACCCTAACCCTAACCCTAACCCTAACCCTAACCCTAACCCTAAACCCTAACCCTAACCCTAACCCTAACCCTAACCCTAACCCTAACCCTAACCCTAACCCTAACCCTAACCCTAACCCTAACCCTAACCCTAACCCTAACCCTAACCCTAACCCTAACCCTAACCCTAACCCTAACCCTAACCCTAACCCTAACCCTAACCCTAACCCTAACCCTAACCCTAACCCTAACCCTAACCCTAACCCTAACCCTAACCCTAACCCTAACCCTAACCCTAACCCTAACCCTAACCCTAACCCTAACCCTAACCCTAACCCTAACCCTAACCCTAACCCTAACCCTAACCCTAACCCTAACCCTAACCCTAACCCTAACCCTAACCCTAACCCTAACCCTAACCCTAACCCTAACCCTAACCCTAACCCTAACCCTAACCCTAACCCTAACCCTAACCCTAACCCTAACCCTAACCCTAACCCTAACCCTAACCCTAACCCTAACCCTAACCCTAACCCTAACCCTAA
Source organism: Grus americana (assembly GCF_028858705.1). Taxonomy (NCBI): domain Eukaryota; kingdom Metazoa; phylum Chordata; class Aves; order Gruiformes; family Gruidae; genus Grus; species Grus americana. The sequence continues at coordinate 43,102 of NW_026561818.1, read as the reverse complement.
CCCTAACCCTAACCCTAACCCTAACCCTAACCCTAACCCTAACCCTAACCCTAACCCTAACCCTAACCCTAACCCTAACCCTAACCCTAACCCTAACCCTAACCCTAACCCTAACCCTAACCCTAACCCTAACCCTAACCCTAACCCTAACCCTAACCCTAACCCTAACCCTAACCCTAACCCTAACCCTAACCCTAACCCTAACCCTAACCCTAACCCTAACCCTAACCCTAACCCTAACCCTAACCCTAACCCTAACCCTAACCCTAACCCTAACCCTAACCCTAACCCTAACCCTAACCCTAACCCTAACCCTAACCCTAACCCTAACCCTAACCCTAACCCTAACCCTAACCCTAACCCTAACCCTAACCCTAACCCTAACCCTAACCCTAACCCTAACCCTAACCCTAACCCTAACCCTAACCCTAACCCTAACCCTAACCCTAACCCTAACCCTAACCCTAACCCTAACCCTAACCCTAACCCTAACCCTAACCCTAACCCTAACCCTAACCCTAACCCTAACCCTAACCCTAACCCTAACCCTAACCCTAACCCTAACCCTAACCCTAACCCTAACCCTAACCCTAACCCTAACCCTAACCCTAACCCTAACCCTAACCCTAACCCTAACCCTAACCCTAACCCTAACCCTAACCCTAACCCTAACCCTAACCCTAACCCTAACCCTAACCCTAACCCTAACCCTAACCCTAACCCTAACCCTAACCCTAACCCTAACCCTAACCCTAACCCTAACCCTAACCCTAACCCTAACCCTAACCCTAACCCTAACCCTAACCCTAACCCTAACCCTAACCCTAACCCTAACCCTAACCCTAACCCTAACCCTAACCCTAACCCTAACCCTAACCCTAACCCTAACCCTAACCCTAACCCTAACCCTAACCCTAACCCTAACCCTAACCCTAACCCTAACCCTAACCCTAACCCTAACCCTAACCCTAACCCTAACCCTAACCCTTACCCTAACCCTAACCCTAACCCTAACCCTAACCCTAACCCTAACCCTAACCCTAACCCTAACCCTAACCCTAACCCTAACCCTAACCCTAACCCTAACCCTAACCCTAACCCTAACCCTAACCCTAACCCTAACCCTAACCCTAACCCTAACCCTAACCCTAACCCTAACCCTAACCCTAACCCTAACCCTAACCCTAACCCTAACCCTAACCCTAACCCTAACCCTAACCCTAACCCTAACCCTAACCCTAACCCTAACCCTAACCCTAACCCTAACCCTAACCCTAACCCTAACCCTAACCCTAACCCTAAAAACCCTAACCCTAACCCTAACCCTAACCCTAACCCTAACCCTAACCCTAACCCTAACCCTAACCCTAACCCTAACCCTAACCCTAACCCTAACCCTAACCCTAACCCTAACCCTAACCCTAACCCTAACCCTAACCCTAACCCTAACCCTAACCCTAACCCTAACCCTAACCCTAACCCTAACCCTAACCCTAACCCTAACCCTAACCCTAACCCTAACCCTAACCCTAACCCTAACCCTAACCCTAACCCTAACCCTAACCCTAACCCTAACCCTAACCCTAACCCTAACCCTAACCCTAACCCTAACCCTAACCCTAACCCTAACCCTAACCCTAACCCTAACCCTAACCCTAACCCTAACCCTAACCCTAACCCTAACCCTAACCCTAACCCTAACCCTAACCCTAACCCTAACCCTAACCCTAACCCTAACCCTAACCCTAACCCTAACCCTAACCCTAACCCTAACCCTAACCCTAACCCTAACCCTAACCCTAACCCTAACCCTAACCCTAACCCTAACCCTAACCCTAACCCTAACCCTAACCCTAACCCTAACCCTAACCCTAACCCTAACCCTAACCCTAACCCTAACCCTAACCCTAACCCTAACCCTAACCCTAACCCTAACCCTAACCCTAACCCTAACCCTAACCCTAACCCTAACCCTAACCCTAACCCTAACCCTAACCCTAAACCCTAACCCTAACCCTAACCCTAACCCTAACCCTAACCCTAACCCTAACCCTAACCCTAACCCTAACCCTAACCCTAACCCTAACCCTAACCCTAACCCTAACCCTAACCCTAACCCTAACCCTAACCCTAACCCTAACCCTAACCCTAACCCTAACCCTAACCCTAACCCTAACCCTAACCCTAACCCTAACCCTAACCCTAACCCTAACCCTAACCCTAACCCTAACCCTAACCCTAACCCTAACCCTAACCCTAACCCTAACCCTAACCCTAACCCTAACCCTAAACCCTAACCCTAACCCTAACCCTAACCCTAACCCTAACCCTAACCCTAACCCTAACCCTAACCCTAACCCTAACCCTAACCTAACCCTAACCCTAACCCTAACCCTAACCCTAACCCTAACCCTAACCCTAACCCTAACCCTAACCCTAACCCTAACTAACCCTAACCCTAACCCTAACCCTAACCCTAACCCTAACCCTAACCCTAACCCTAACCCTAACCCTAACCCTAACCCTAACCCTAACCCTAACCCTAACCCTAACCCTAACCCTAACCCTAACCCTAACCCTAACCCTAACCCTAACCCTAACCCCTAACCCTAACCCCTAACCCTAACCCTAACCCTAACCCTAACCCTAACCCTAACCCTAACCCTAACCCTAACCCTAACCCTAACCCTAACCCTAACCCTAACCCTAACCCTAACCCCTAACCCTAACCCTAACCCTAACCCTAACCCTAACCCTAACCCTAACCCTAACCCTAACCCTAACCCTAACCCTAACCCTAACCCTAACCCTAACCCTAACCCTAACCCTAACCCTAACCCTAACCCTAACCCTAAACCCTAACCCTAACCCTAACCCTAACCCTAACCCTAACCCTAACCCTAACCCTAACCCTAACCCTAACCCTAACCCTAACCCTAACCCTAACCCTAACCCTAACCCTAACCCTAACCCTAACCCTAACCCTAACCCTAACCCTAACCCTAACCCTAACCCTAACCCTAACCCTAACCCTAACCCTAACCCTAACCCTAACCCTAACCCTAACCCTAACCCTAACCCTAACCCTAACCCTAACCCTAACCCTAACCCTAACCCTAACCCTAACCCTAACCCTAACCCTAACCCTAACCCTAACCCTAACCCTAACCCTAACCCTAACCCTAACCCTAACCCTAACCCTAACCCTAACCCGAACCCTAACCCTAACCCTAACCCTAACCCTAACCCTAACCCTAACCCTAACCCTAACCCTAACCCTAACCCTAACCCTAACCCTAACCCTAACCCTAACCCTAACCCTAACCCTAACCCTAACCCTAACCCTAACCCTAACCCTAACCCTAACCCTAACCCTAACCCTAACCCTAACCCTAACCCTAACCCTAACCCTAACCCTAACCCTAACCCTAACCCCTAACCCTAAACCCTAACCCTAACCCTAACCCTAACCCTAACCCTAACCCTAACCCTAACCCTAACCCTAACCCTAACCCTAACCCTAACCCTAACCCTAACCCTAACCCTAACCCTAACCCTAACCCTAACCCTAACCCTAACCCTAACCCTAACCCTAACCCTAACCCTAACCCTAACCCTAACCCTAACCCTAACCCTAACCCTAACCCTAACCCTAACCCTAACCCCTAACCCTAACCCTAACCCTAACCCTAACCCTAACCCTAACCCTAACCCTAACCCTAACCCTAACCCTAACCCTAACCCTAACCCTAACCCTAACCCTAACCCTAACCCTAACCCTAACCCTAACCCTAACCCTAACCCTAACCCTAACCCTAACCCTAACCCTAACCCTAACCCTAACCCTAACCCTAACCCTAACCCTAACCCTAACCCTAACCCTAACCCTAACCCTAACCCTAACCCTAACCCTAACCCTAACCCTAACCCTAACCCTAACCCTAACCCTAACCCTAACCCTAACCCTAACCCTAACCCTAACCCCCTAACCCTAACCCTAACCCTAACCCTAACCCTAACCCTAACCCTAACCCTAACCCTAACCCTAACCCTAACCCTAACCCTAACCCTAACCCTAACCCTAAACCCTAACCCTAACCCTAACCCTAACCCTAACCCTAACCCTAACCCTAACCCTAACCCTAACCCTAACCCTAACCCTAACCCTAACCCTAACCCTAACCCTAACCCTAACCCTAACCCTAACCCTAACCCTAACCCTAACCCTAACCCTAACCCTAACCCTAACCCTAACCCTAACCCTAAACCCTAACCCTAACCCTAACCCTAACCCTAACCCTAACCCTAACCCTAACCCTAACCCTAACCCTAACCCTAACCCTAACCCTAAACCCCCTAACCCTAACCCTAACCCTAACCCTAACCCTAACCCTAACCCTAACCCTAACCCTAACCCTAACCCTAACCCTAACCCTAACCCTAACCCTAACCCTAACCCTAACCCTAACCCTAACCCTAACCCTAACCCTAACCCTAACCCTAACCCTAACCCTAACCCTAACCCTAACCCTAACCCTAACCCTAACCCTAACCCTAACCCTAACCCTAACCCTAACCCTAACCCTAACCCTAACCCTAACCCTAACCCTAACCCTAACCCTAACCCTAACCCTAACCCTAACCCTAACCCTAACCCTAACCCTAACCCTAACCCTAACCCTAACCCTAACCCTAACCCTAACCCTAACCCTAACCCTAACCCTAAACCCTAACCCTAACCCTAACCCTAACCCTAACCCTAACCCTAACCCTAACCCTAACCCTAACCCTAACCCTAACCCTAACCCTAACCCTAACCCTAACCCTAACCCTAACCCTAACCCTAACCCTAACCCTAACCCTAACCCTAACCCCTAACCCTAACCCTAACCCTAACCCTAACCCTAACCCTAACCCTAACCCTAACCCTAACCCTAACCCTAACCCTAACCCTAACCCTAACCCTAACCCTAACCCTAACCCTAACCCTAACCCTAACCCTAACCCTAACCCTAACCCTAACCCTAACCCTAACCCTAACCCTAACCCTAACCCTAACCCTAACCCTAACCCTAACCCTAACCCTAACCCTAACCCTAACCCTAACCCTAACCCTAACCCCTAACCCTAACCCTAACCCTAACCCTAACCCTAACCCTAACCCTAACCCTAACCCTAACCCTAACGCCCTAACCCTAACCCTAACCCTACCCTAACCCTAACCCTAACCCTAACCCTAACCCTAACCCTAACCCTAACCCTAACCCTAACCCCTAACCCTAACCCTAACCCTAACCCTAACCCTAACCCTAACCCCTAACCCTAACCCTAACCCTAACCCTAACCCTAACCCTAACCCTAACCCTAACCCTAACCCTAACCCTAACCCTAACCCTAACCCTAACCCTAACCCTAACCCTAACCCTAACCCTAACCCTAACCCTAACCCTAACCCTAACCCTAACCCTAACCCTAACCCTAACCCTAACCCTAACCCTAACCCTAACCCTAACCCTAACCCTAACCCTAACCCTAACCCTAACCCTAACCCTAACCCTAACCCTAACCCTAACCCTAACCCTAACCCTAACCCTAACCCTAA